>NW_011494950.1:7254841-7255811 GCF_000754665.1 Bison bison bison | reverse complement strand
AATATAAGCAATCACCTCAGGGTTGTTAAGACAGTGAAAATTTTCCAATCTTCATTCAATTCCTTGTCCTTCCTCCCTCCTCTGATACCGTGGACCATTCATTCCTCCTTAAAAACAGTCTTTTCTTTTGATTTTAGTGTCTCTGATTTCCTGATGTCCTTCTTACCTTTTTGGCCATTTATCTATCTGCTTTATAAGGTCACCCTCCTTCACTTAACCATTAAATGTTTGAGTTTTGGGGGCTTGGCTCTAAGGACTTTCATTGTCATTCCAAGCTCTCCCTAAGGTAATCATACTCTCATCTTTAATCACCACCTATAAGTTACAAAGGACATTTATTTCTCATCCCACACTGCCAACAGACCACCAGACTAGAATAACCAACTTGCTGTTTAATATATTGAGTGTCTCAAAGGCACCTCAAGCTCTACAAGACCACATGTGCTCTTCTTCCTAAGTTTGGTTTCCTTACAGGTGATTTCCTCACCTCTTTCAACGTTATCATCTCACAGTCTATGATTTACCTACATCAGAAACCTAGGCATTACCTTTGTCATTTTGCCCTTGCCTTTCACACGTATGCTATACATTGCCAAGTCTTATAGAGTTTAAGCCTAAATATTTATCAAAGTTGTCCATGTTTTTCTACCTCCACTACACTATTCTTGTCCAAGTTCTCATCATGTCATTCTTTCACTATTTAAACTGTTTCCTAACTACCACTATTCACATTGACACTGGATTCCTTCCAATCCATATTTTTGGATTGGATATCCAAAATATCCAAATGATATTTTCCAAACAAACATTAGAGCATGTCACATACAGACCCTATTCACTCTACTTGGTTAAAACTCTGTAAAATCTTCCTAGCTCTTGGGAAGAAAACCAAAATACTTGACATGGTCTGAATGAAAATGGTCTGATCTATCTCTAAAGGTCAGGAATAAGTGGGATAAAACGGGCACCT
>NW_011494950.1:7253446-7254195 GCF_000754665.1 Bison bison bison | reverse complement strand
CAGGAAAAACCATAGCCTTGACTAGACGAACCTTTGTTGGCAAAGTAATGTCTCTGCTTTTGAATATGCTATTTAGATTGGTCATAACTTTCAGGGTGCCTCTTTTAACTTTGCACTGCTATTATCTCACCATAGTCCTAGCCCTGTCATTCTTGCTTAATCACCATAGTCAAAATAATAACATTCACTGAATGTCATCTATAATTGGTTTTCATGGTCCTACGTGCCTTACAGGCATTAGGTCACTGAATTCTTACAAAAATCCTATAAGGCAGTTTTTAATCATGTGTCGAATACAGGTAAGGCACAGAGGGGTTCAGTAACTTACCGCCTGTTACACGCTTAATGAGAGAGCTGAGGGCCAAATGCAAGGAGTCCTATTATACAAACCACTCTACTCAGCCATTACACTGCTTTTGCATCCTGATCTCACAACACTCTCCTACTTATTCTCCATGCTCCAATTATATAAACCCTCTCCAGCTCCTTAAACCTGTCACAATTACTGTGACCATAAGGTTTTCTACATGCTATACCTGTAGTCGGGGCTGTTAAGCCATTAATTAACTTACTCTTTATCTTTCAAATTTCAGCTTTACTGCAACTCAGTCATCCTCACCCACAAGTCTAGATTAAGTTCCTATTATCTGAACCCATAAGAAGTGTGCTTATCATCAAAGCAATTAAGTCATTTGAATTATACATTCATTAAAATGATATTGAAATAAATTTTATCTTATCTGCTTAGT
>NW_011494950.1:7250294-7252161 GCF_000754665.1 Bison bison bison | reverse complement strand
CTCCCCTGCAGCTACTGCCCCACCTGGTCACCCTATTAATGGGGCCAGGTAATGTAACACACCCCAGGATAACTCCAGTGAGAGAGTATGTACAGAGACAGTAGCACCTTGCTGAGCGAAAAGGAGAAGCACCCAACACTATGAAGAAAGAAGGACAGGTGGAGACAAGGAAGATGGTGTCCTGGGCTGGGGACACGGAAGATGCCCGAACCCCTGGGCACTGGTGCTCCATGAGGCATGCAAGTGCACCCCAAGATGTGTTTTTGAGGGCCTGGTGTAAAGTGGACAGGACCCAGAAGAGAGGCACCAAACCCTCCCAGCAACTTCCAGGCCTACCTCTTAGAGAAACCTCACCTTGCATTTTCCATGGGAGATGGAGTTCCTTGAGATCCTTGGTTGCCATGGGAACTCAGTTACTTGATCTAGCTTCTGTGAACCACATGTGTCTCATCACGACCAGTTTTCCCCAAATGGATTCATGATAGTTGGATGCCTTGTTCTGAGCTTGCTCATATTGTCTGCAGATGGGTGAACAGCTGACAGTTTTAGGGGGTGGAATGGGACGCATTACTCCAACCAAAACTGTAGGAGGAAACTCTGGTTAAATCTGCAGTGGTCAATGGTTCTATCTGGTGTGATGTTTGCATGTGCTTATTATATCATGTATATATATCTTCTAATATTTTAATAAAGTATTTAACAATTAGAATTCTGATACCATACCTATTCATTGTTTATAATATAATACAAATTATAGTCTCATTAATACTCCATGGACAGAGGAGCTTGGCAGGCTACAATCCATGGGGTCTCAGGAGTTGGACATGACTTGGCGACTAAACCAACCAACCAATAATGGAATAATTATATTCAACATGTAATGATTTGTGGCATGGTATCAGGTAATATGCTAAGCACTTTACACATAAAATCTCACTGAAGCTTCACAGAAAGGTAAGCGGTTTCGTGTTTTTATTTTTAAACCTCCATTTTGCCGATGAAGAGATTGATGCCCCAGAGAAGTTTTCTAATGACACACACGGTGGGTGTGGGTACAGGAAGGGCCAGGGTGGAGAGTGTCAGGTCCAGGGGTTGGAGAGACACAAGACACCTGTGAGGACCTTAACTGCATAACACAGCAAATGCAAAACACAATGGCAAGTCAAAAGAAAGACTTGGGAGAATGTGGAGGAAAGCTTTGCACAGGTTTTTCAGTGAGAAGCCGTGAATTTCCATTTTGCACCAAGCCCCTCCTTAAATAGCTGGACCGGTGTTGTAGAGAAGGTCACAAATTCAGATTGCATAGCTCCAAAGCTCGTGTTACTGCTTTTTTCTTTACTTCCTTCCTTCTCGAAAAAAAACAATGACTAGGTGATATATACACATGATATAAAATTCAAAAGTTACAAACATTCAGTCAAAAGTATGTCTCTTGCCCCAGTTTTTGGATCATACAGGTATCCTCCAAAAAAGCAACCTTTTCCCAACAGGTTCTTACATATCCTTCCCTTTACGTTAGGCATGTGCAAGCATATAGGTGTATTTCAACCACTCCTCTTTATATAAAAATGGTTAAATACCAAATAGCAGGTGTTCTGGGCCTACATTTTTCCATTTCAAACATATCATGGAGGTCTTTCTGCATGATCATAATGAAGCAAAAGTTAGAGATGGCTATCATGCCCTTGTGTTAAGTGCTTTAAACCTGTTGGTTTAACCCTCACTATGCCCAATGAGAAGGCAATGGCACCCCACTCCAGTACTCTTGCCTGGAAAATCCCATGGACGGAGGAGCCTGGTGGGCTGCAGTCCATGAGGTCGCTAAGAGTTGGACATGACTGAGCGACTTCACTTTCACTTTTCACTT
>NW_011494950.1:7249007-7249493 GCF_000754665.1 Bison bison bison | reverse complement strand
ATGCAGCCAAATGCTGATGCTGCTGATGCTGGCAGAGATTCTTCTGTGGGTTGATCCCTGAGTAAGTTCAGAAAGAAAAGCCAAGGCTCCCAAGCCTGCTTCCATTTGAATTTTACGTGGGAAAGAAACATTTCTAGAGTGCAAGGCCATGAGTTTTGGGAGTTCCTGTTACATTAGCTGTTGTTACCATAAACAATAGACTGGTCTTTGTTCCTTTTTTTTTTTAATGGTTGAATGAAAGATTGTCTTATTTGGAAAATTAGTCCATCCACTGTCTGTGATATAGATAGCAAGTATTTTTTAAACTTGGCCTTTGAGTTTTAACTTGATATATAATTTGTAATCTCTTTTCAGTCCTGTTGTACCAAACTTTATCAAGACAGTCTTTTTCTTTTGTGAATTATACTTTGTAACATGCCTAGAAAGACCCTGTTCACTCCAAAATTATACCAAAAAAATCTTTGGAGAGTCTCTTCTACATCTCTT
>NW_011494950.1:7243884-7247499 GCF_000754665.1 Bison bison bison | reverse complement strand
CCCCTCATGGACTGTAGCCTGCCAGGCCTCTCTGTCCATAGGATTTTCAAGACAAGAATACTGGAGTGGGTTGTCATTTCCTCCTCCAGGGGATCTTCCAGACCCAGGAATCAAACCCTTGTCTCCTACATTGACAAGTGGATTCTTTACTGCTGAGCCCCAAGTCGTATTTTACTGTGTGTAAAATACAGTTGTATATTATTAAGTTGTATTTCCCACTTCTGCTTCGTTTTCATATTTGGCATAAAGGTCTCTAGAAATGTCATCTTATTTGAATCCTGGTGTTAATAAATTTTGCCTTTATTCATTTTTCCCTTGAAGTCTGACCAGAGGCATGTCCATTTTAGTGGCTATACAATGTTGTGTTAAAATGCTCTCTTGTATGTATGTTTTCACTTTCATTATTTTGGTTTTAATGATTCTTTGATCTTCTTTGCATTTATCCTCTTATTTTTTAACTTCTCAAGATGGATGATAATTCATTATCTGCTATTCTTATTTTCTTTTCAAAAAATTTATTATTATTGAGATATAGTTAATATACAACCTTCCTAGATTTAGGTGTATAATGTAATGTTTTGATATTTCTATATATTTAAAAATGATTGCCACAGTAACTGTATTTAACATCTGTCACCATTCATAGTTCCAAAATATGTTTTCTTTTGTTGAGAACTTTTAAGACTGATTCTTACTGTTCATCTGCACCCTGCAGGCCTACAAGGCCTGTGCTTGCCCAGCTTCAAAGCCAAAGAAAGACCTGAGTCCAAGACAGAGACATCAGTGGTTTAATGGATGAATGAGGGGGGATCTTACATGTCTGAAGCAAGGTCGTGGAGTGACACCTCACTGTTTGTTGTGGATGGTGGACTGGATGTGGCTGCAGCCTTCGCTCTGGGGAAGGGAAGATGGCCAGTTATAGGCAGTTGATATCAGATTGGCTCATTGGTTACCAGGGAAACTAGCAGAGGCACATGACCCTCACTGCCCCACTGATAAGAACACTCATCAGTAGCTGGGGCCTGGGGCAAGTATGTGGGAAGGTCAGTCATGTGAGTAGGGTATAGGTGTACCAGGCACTGGTCAAGCGGACAGAGAGCAAGACAACAGCCATATTGAGAGGCCTGATCATACACTTATCAACTTTCAAGCCCAGTGCAAGCCTGAAACTGCAAACATTACTGAACTCTATATATATACTGTGTTTTTTCCTGTACATAAATACATATTCCAAAGTTTAATTTATAAATTAGGCACAATAAGAGAATATTGAAGTTGCCAGCATCAGGTACTTGAACACAAGCACTGTGATACTGCCACACATCATCCAGATGGCTATGAAGGGGATGTGTTCATTTTCCAGTGGGATGCAGCAGGACAGTAGGAAGAGTGCATCACACTACCCAAAATGGTGTTACATCTCTGTTTCCACCTAAGGTGAATGTTTTTTATCATTTGCACCCAGATAGATGTGAAAGTGAAAGACTCTTTGTGCCCCCATGGACTGTGGCCCACCAGGCTTCTCTGTCCATGGATTTCTCCAGACAAGAATACTGGAGTGGGTACCCATTCCCTTCTCCAGGGGATCATCCCAGCTCAGGGATTACACCCAGGTCTCCTGAATTGCAGGCAGATTGTTTACTATTTCAGCCATCAGGCAAGCCCTCTCAGATAAATGATGGAAACTAAAATGGGAGCTGATATATTTATGGTGTAAGTTGTTGGGGTCTCAGCTAAATGAGGGATGGCTTTTGGTTAGCTCTGAGACTTAAAGCACAGCTCACTTTTATAGCTGTTTATGTAAACAACTCTGGATAGAAGCTGTTTTCAGTTGTAGGCTTGCTCTGCCAGTCCTGTCTTCTCCTAAGAGATCCAGTAATTGCACAGAGTAATTCCTCAGCATCCTCTTTGAACCAAGCTGATTTAATTTTTTTCCTTTATGTATCCCCTGAGCTTTTAGTTACTCTCAGCAGGCACACTGTCCCTTGAAACGAACTTCATATTTATCAGAATATAAAGTCTGTTATCTTCATGTAGGTGCTGAGTATAATATGCATCACTTAGATCTATCTTAATTCTTATTTATTTTGTTCCTCTATGTTGTTATTAATTGTATGTGCTTGATCTATCATCCCCTGAGAGAGGCCATGGCAAGTCTCATACTGCTAATTTGTGTCTGTCAAAATCACAAGTGTTATACCATTCTAGGAAATTGTATTCTTCTGTAATAAAATATACCCTTCTTTGTCTGGTGTATTGTATCTCTTCTTCATTCATTCTTCCCCAGTTTTAAATTGTGATTTAAATGTAATTATATTCTTTCATTTCTTCCTTCCTTCCTTTCTTTCACATTATTTGCATTTGTCTGGAAAATCAACTTGCTGAGGCTAAACTATCTCCTTCATGGACCACAGCCTTGTCATGAAGAAGGGGCATGTGTAACTCAATGAAGTTATGAGCCATGCTATTCAGGATCCCCCTAGACAGATGGGTCATAGTGAAGAGTTCTGAAAAAACGTGGTCCACTGGAGGAGGAAATGGTAATCCACTCCAGTATTCCTGCTGAGAGAACCCCATGAACAGTAAGTAAAGGTAAAAATATATGACCCTAGAAGATGAGGCCCCAGGTCAGAAGGTGTCCATTATGCTACTGGGGAAGAATAGAGGGCAATTACTAATAGCTACAGAAAGCATGAAGTGGCTGGGTCAAAGCGGAAATGACACTCAGTTGTGGATGTGTCTGGTGGTGAAATTAGTCCTATGTTGTAACGAACAATTTTGCATAGAAACCTGGAATGTTAGATCCAGGAATCAAGGTAAACCGGACATAGTAAAGCAGGAGATACACTATGGCTGATTCATGTTAATGTTTTATAGAAACCAATGCAATACTGTAAAGCAATTATCCTTCAACTAAAAATAAATAATTTTTTTAAAAAAAGAATGTAAAATTTAGGGTTATGGATTCTTTCCTAAAGAACTCAAAAAATACTGGTCAAGGACACAATCTCTTAGGTATAAGATGAATAATTTCTGATAATCTAATGTACAGCATTGTGATTGGATGTAATAGTACTTGGCATTGCAAGGAAGAGTTTGTATGTGCTGTCACCACAAAAAAAGGTAATTATATGAGGTGATGGTTATGTTAATTAATTTGATTGTGTTTATCATTTCTTTATGTATATGTCAATCAATCATCACTTCGTACAACCACCAAAATAAACAGGATTTGAAAAAAATGACATACCACTTCCTTGTATCCTCCATGGTTTGAGACAAAAAAAATCTACTATTGCTAGAATCTGTTTTCCTCTCTAAATAACATGTCACTTCTGAGTGTTTTATTTCTTGATTATTTTCTTGGTCTTGAGCTTTCAGTAATTCATTCTTATGTGTTGGAAAAGAATATTTTGAGTTTATTCTGTTTTAAATTCTCTCACTTCCCTGAGTCTGTAGTTTTTTGGTTGTTCATTTTTCCCCTTAAATTTGTGAAGCTTTCAGACACTATTATTTTTTTTTAGATTGGAATGGAAAGTTTATTAAATTGGTAAAATTTATATATCAAAACCTTACATTGTACCTCACAATTTATGAAAAAACATTGAAGCATTT
>NW_011494950.1:7240712-7241074 GCF_000754665.1 Bison bison bison | reverse complement strand
ATCTTTGGCTGCAAAGAATATAATCAATCTGATTTCGGTATTGACCATCTGGTGATGTCCATGTGTAGAGTCTTCTCTTTTGTTGTGGGAAGAGGGTGTTTGCTATTACCAGTGCATTCTCTTGGCACAAGTCTATTAGCCTTTGCCCTGCTTCATTCTGTACTCCAAGGCCAAATTTGCCTTTTACTCCAGGTGTTTGTTGACTTCCTACTTTTCCATTCCAGTCCCCCATAATGAAAAAGACATCTTTTTGGGGTGTTAGTTCTAAAAGGTCTTGTAGGTCTTCGTATTCAGCTTCTTCAATTTCAGCTTCTTCAGCATCACTGGTCAGGGCATAGACTTGGATTACCGTGATATTGAAT
>NW_011494950.1:7240202-7240612 GCF_000754665.1 Bison bison bison | reverse complement strand
GAACATCTGGAAGTTCATAGTTCACATATTGTTGAAGCCTGGCTTGGAGAATTTTGAGCATTACTTTACTAGCGTGTGAGGTGAGTGCAATTGTGTGGTAGTTTTGAGCATTCTTTGGCATTGCCTTTCTTTGGGATTGGAATGAAAACTGACCTTTTCCAGTCCTGTGGCCACTACTGAGTTTTCCAAATTTGCTGGCATATTGAGTGTAGCACTTTTACAGCATCATCTTTTAGGAGTTGAAATAGCTCAACTGTAATTCCATCACCTGCACTAGCTTTGTTCATAGTGATGCTTCCTAAAGCCCACTTGACTTCACACTCTAGGATCTGGATGTAGGTGAGTGATCACACCATCATGATTATCTGGGTTGTGAAGATCTTTTTTGTACAGTTCTTCTGTGTATTCTT
>NW_011494950.1:7239636-7240102 GCF_000754665.1 Bison bison bison | reverse complement strand
CTTCTTCAATTTCAGCTTCTTCAGCATCACTGGTCAGGGCATAGACTTGGATTACCGTGATATTGAATGGTTTGCCTTGGAAACGAACAGAGATCACTCTGTCCCTTATGAGATTGCATCCAAGTACTGCATTTCAGACTCTTTTGTTGACTATGATGGCCAGTCCATTTCTTCTAAGGGATTCTTGCCCACAATAGTAGATGTAATGGTCATATGATTTAAAAACACCCATTCCAGTCCACTTTAATTCACTGATTGCTAAAATGTCGATGTTCACTCTTGCCATCTCCTGTTTGACCACTTTCAATTTTCCTTGTTTCATGGACCTAACATTCCAGGTTTCTATGCAATATTGCTCTTCACAGCATTGGACCTTGCTTCCATCACCAGTCACATCTACAGGTGGGTGTTGTTTTTGCTTTGGCTCTGTCTCTTCATTCTTTCTGGAGTTATTTCTCCACTGATC
>NW_011494950.1:7239012-7239536 GCF_000754665.1 Bison bison bison | reverse complement strand
TATGGGGAGGGAGGAGGGAGGAGGGTTCAGGATGGGGAACACATGTATACCTGTGGCGGATTCATTTTGATTTTTGGCAAAACTAATACAATTATGTAAAGTTTAAAAATAAAATAAAATTTAAAAAAAAAAGTAAAAGAATTTTGGTAGAGCCCTCATCCTAAACAGTTGTCTTATTGGTATAATGGCTAGCCTTAGAGACATTTGTAACAAGATGAAAGAACAAGAAATTAGAACAAAAAGCAAAACTCCACAGTCATTGTAAATTCCGTCTTTTCTTAAAATCAGAACAAAACACAAAACTCCACAGTCAATGTAAATTACCTCTTCTTAAAATCCAAAGAGTTACGCATACCACCTTCCAGCCCACCTGTTTATTTTATGTATAAGAACTATGATCCCAGAAGTTGTAGACGTCTAACAACAGTAACAGCAACAACAGGCCAAAATCTCACTAAATTTGTTTTATATCCTGGGAACTTGATTTGGCAACTATCAGGTTAGGTGATCCACAATATGGCTGG
>NW_011494950.1:7234260-7234703 GCF_000754665.1 Bison bison bison | reverse complement strand
ACAAAATTAAATTGGATTTTCTCCTCCTGTTAATTTTTGTGTCATTTTATTTATTTGACCAACTTAAAGAACCAAGAGCGGAAGAGGGAAATTTCCCCCTCCCTGACACTAGTGAGGGGCCAATTTAGGATGTGAACCCCAGGTCTCCTGCCTTTGGTTCTAGTGCTCGTTTTTTATCTGTGAAATAAGATTCATTTATGTTCCCCCAAACTGATAAGTGGGTTTCCCTGGTGGGTGGCTCAGCCGTAAAGAATCCGCCTGCCAATGCAGAAGAAGCGGGTTTGATCCCTGGGTTGAGAAGATCCCCTGGAGAAGGAAATGACAACCCACTTCAGTATTCTTGCCTGGAGAATCTCATAGACAGAGGAGCATGGTGGGCTATAGTTCATGGGGTCACAAAAAGAGCTGGACACAACTGAGCGACTAAACAGCAACAAACTGAT
>NW_011494950.1:7233689-7234160 GCF_000754665.1 Bison bison bison | reverse complement strand
TATCATTCTTCTTAAGCTGTCAACAATTTGGTAAGCTATACCTTTGTCAATAAAGATGAGACATTTACTTTTTCTCCCTACCCGATCCCTCCAGAATTTCGAAACTTGTAGTAAGTATTCGTATTTTCATAGCAATATAGTTATTTGCATAATTTTAATAAGAATCTATTCTCCTTGTTACAGGACACAATTAGATGTGTTAATTAGAAATGTTATATCACCAAGGCTTTGACTGGAAAGTCATATTTGAGAGAGACATGCATAGACTCAGATATGAGCAGACAGCTTTAAGGAACAAAAATTGACTTTATGGTGCCAATTAAACCCCCTGGAAATATAGTATGGTACCTTGACTATAGGGTTTTCAGCAGCCTTACCAAGTGAGAAAGGAAGGTCACTTCCCTGCAGGTACAGGAACCTCAGAATATTTGGGGACTCTTGAGGAGAGGATTTCAGCCAAATCTATAGGTA
>NW_011494950.1:7230166-7230456 GCF_000754665.1 Bison bison bison | reverse complement strand
AACCAATCAGCAGGGATAGATTCGACTCCTACTGCGAGCTCTTGGATGCTAGCAGTTACCAAGGATACGTAGGCTCTGCCCTGAAGGGATGTAAGTTCACACTGCAGAGACGAAACGTCTATCCTCTCAGGCTCTCTGAAGGCGCGGCCTTTGTCTTCCCCCTTTCTTAAGGGCCTCAGTGCACCTGGCCTCCCTCAGGATACGTGTTCGTTATCTATGGTTCGATTAAAGCTTCTTTGTTGCACGATTTCCTCTCCCTAAAGGGGAAACAATGACTGCCGAGTTGAAGG
>NW_011494950.1:7227978-7230066 GCF_000754665.1 Bison bison bison | reverse complement strand
TGGGGGAGACATGTTCCTTTACTTTCTGCCTGCTTTCTGCATGTCACCTTATGGTCCCACTTGCTGTCTCTCTTCTCCATCTCTCCTCAGCTCCCCTGCATCCTCCCCTGCTTTCTGCTGCTACCTGTCTGTCTCCCTCTTTCCTATGTCTTTTCAGTTCTCTAACTGGTTTTTCTACTCAGTCTCCCCTTCTCCTTCCATCATGTACCCCCATTCCACATCTATGTGTCTGCCATTTCCTGGCTCTCCCTGGCATATCCCTGTCTGTTTTCCCATTGCTGGGCCCATGTGAAACTGCATATGGGAAGACCATGGATATATATTTAATACTTTCATACCCAATGCCTCTATGGATTCTTCCATTCTTTTCATTCTGTTTCTCAATTCATTGATTCCTCTGTTCATTCATTTATTCCTCCCACAAACATATTTGAGACCCCAGAAGGGAAGAAGCACTGGACTATATCCTCAAGATATACAGTGGAGAACAGAACAGACAATGGCAAATTTCACCATTGGACTTGCACTGGAATGAGCAGCAGGGGTTTCAAAAAGTGTTTCAAACATATATACACAAATACATTAATTATGACAGATTCTGATAAGTGCTATGGAGGAAGTTTTCAATGTGCTAAGAAAAAAGAGAAGAGGAAAAGTAATTTATTAATTTTATTTATTCATTTATTTTTAATTGTTATTTTTATTGGATTATAGTTGACTTACAATGTTTTAAGTGTACAGAAAAGTGATTCAATTACACACACATATATTTTTCAGATTATTTTGCATTATAGATTATTACAAGATATTGAATATAGTTCCTTGGGCTATACATTAGGATTTTGTTGTTTATTTATTTTATATATAGTAGTGTATCTGGTAATTACAAATTTACCCCTACCCTCCATTTTCCAATTGGCAACCATAAGTTTGTTTTCTATGTCTATAAGTCTAGTTCTGTTTGGTAAATAAATTCATTAATATCATTTTTTAGATTCCACAAATGAATGATATCATACGATATTTGTCTTTCTCTCTCTGATTTGCTTCACTTAGCATGATTATCTCTAGATAATCTACATTTTGCCACAAATGGCATTATTTTATTATTTTTTGTGGCTGAGTAGTATTCCATAATAAATTTATAACACGTCTTCTTTATTCATCTGTTGATGGACATTTTGGTTGATTCCATGTCTTAGTTATTTAAATAGTGCTGCAATGAACATTGGAGTGTACGTATCTTTTCACATTATGGTTTTCTCCAGATATATCCCAGGAGTGGGATTGCAGGGTCACACGATAGTTCTATTTTTAGTTTTTCAAGGAACCTCCATACTGGCTGTACCAATTAACATTCCCACAAACAATATTGAAGGGTTCCCTTTTCTCCACATCATCTCCACCATTTACTATTTGTATACATTTTGATGATGGCCTTTCTGACAGGTGTGAGGTGATACTTTATTATAGTTTTGATGTGTATTTCTCTAATAATTAGCAATGTTGAACATCTTTTCATGTGCCTTTTGGCCATCTGTGTGTCTTCTTTGGAGAAATGTCTATTTAGGTCTTCTGCCCATTTTTTTTATTGGGTTGTTTGTTTTCTGATATTGATTTATATACACTGTTGTATATTTTAGAAATTAGTCCCTTGTCAGTTGCATCATTTGAAAATATTTTTTCTCAGTCCATCAGTTGTCTTTTTGTTTTGTTGATAGTTTCTCTCTGTTTTACAAAAGATTTTAAGTTTTATTAGTTCCCATTTGGTCATTTTTGCTCTCATATCTTTTGCCTTGGGAGATTGATCTAAGGAAATATTGCTATGAATTATGTCAAAGAATGTCTTGTCTATATTCTCTCCTAGGAGTATTATGGTGTCAGGTCTTACATTTAGGTCATTAAACAATTTTGAGTTTATTTTTGTGTATGGTGTTAGGGATTCTTCTAATTTCATTCTTTTACATGTAGCTGCCCACTTTTTTTCAGCACCACTTATTGAAGAGACTGTTTTTTCTCCATTGTATATTCTTGTCCCCTGTGTCATAGATTAATGGATCATAAGTGTGTGAGTTTATTTCTGGGCTT
>NW_011494950.1:7226681-7226989 GCF_000754665.1 Bison bison bison | reverse complement strand
GTATGCAATGGTTTTGTAGTAAGGAAAATGCAAATATCAAGTCCTTTGTATATATACCATGAAAAATTCCCCATCGTGGGGGCACTGGCAAGAAACTGAATCCTCTCAGGAGCAAAACAAGCATTCCAGGTGGGATTTGCCCTGCTGCTATATTGGGAATTTATTATATCAAATATCTAAAATGAAATAGAGAATTTAATACCACAAGCCATGAAAAGGTTGTAACCATGATCACTCAATCCCAAGGATATTCTTGCATGTGGTGTTAGAGTAATGAGACTCAGTGGAAATAAAACAGCCATATTTTG
>NW_011494950.1:7225747-7226581 GCF_000754665.1 Bison bison bison | reverse complement strand
GAAATAAGTATGAGGTAGACAGGTGAACAGGAGAAGATGAAGAGTTATCACTTCAGATTTCCCAGGAGCAGCACCATACAGTCTCTAAGGCAGTAAGTAGTATGGCTCCTGAAGGTACTAAGAGAGTGCCATACTAGTTCAAGCGAAGGAAAGATGGGAATACTTTAGGGTCAGACAGTGGAGAAAACCTTATTCCAGTTCATATCTATGCCTCTCAAGGAGACAAAGTATTCTAGTTTGTTTAATGAAGTGAAAGTGAAAGTTGCTCAGTTGTGTCTGACTCTATGTGACCCCATGGAATGTAGCCCACCAGGCTCCTCTGTCCATGGAATTCTCCAGGCAAGAACATACTGTAGGCAGATTCTTTACTGTCTGAGCCACCAGGGAAGCCCTACTTTGTTTAATATATATCCTTTTTCTATTTTTATTCCAGTTTTTTTTCAGATATTATTGGTATACAGTACTGTATAAGTTTAAGATACACAGTATAATAATTTGACTTAGATATATCATGAAACAATTACCACAATAAGTTCAGTGAACATCCATCATATCATAAAGACACAAAAGTAAAGAAATAGAAGAAGCTCTTTTCCTTGTGATGATAACACTGAGGATTTACCCTTTCAAAACTTTCATATATAATGTACAGCAGTGTTAATCATATTTATCATGTTGTACATTACATCACTAGTACTAGTTTATCTTGTCACTGGAAGTTTGTACCTTTTGACTCAGTTCAGTTCAGTTCAGGCGTTCAGTTGTGTCTGACTCTTTGTGACCCCATGGATGCCAGGCATTCCTGTCCATCACAAACTCCTAGAGCTTGTTCAA
>NW_011494950.1:7225052-7225647 GCF_000754665.1 Bison bison bison | reverse complement strand
CCCCTGAGAAAATGACTAAGAGTTTACAGTGAGCCCAGGTGGGCACCTTTGTGTGATGGTGTATGCAGCACGGGTATGACCTCTCAATGAAATATTTAGGGAAGACGAGAGAAGCAAACAGGATGAGAGTCAATGACAGTGAAACATCAGTTTCCCAATAGTTAACAGCAGTCCTAGGACAGTTAACACAGGCCTAAGCAAGAGGCTGATCAATCAGCACACTTGTGAGGCTTATTTAGGGACTGGTCATCAAGGGAAAGTTATTACTGGATAAATATTTTTTTTATCCTTTTTTTCAGGGATGAAGGTGGTGAGTGGTGAGAAACCAGAAAGAATAGTGCATAACATTATGAATATACTAATAATAGCTGAAAGGCTTTTCCAAAAATAGCACAAGTGCTATGATATGATAGTTTTATTTTTAATTTTTTCAATGTTGAGTATTTTTTTTATTTTATTTTTAAACTTCACAATATTGTATTAGTTTTGCCAAATATTGAAATGAATCCACCACAGGTATACATGTGTTCCCCATCCTGAACCCTCCTCCCTCCTCCCTCCCCATACCCTCCCTCTGGGTCGTCCCAGTGCACCA
>NW_011494950.1:7223550-7224952 GCF_000754665.1 Bison bison bison | reverse complement strand
CATAGCCTTGACTAGATGGACCTTTGTTGGCAAAGTAATGTCTTTGCTTTTCAATATGCTGTCTAGGTTGGTCATAGCTTTTCTCCCAAGGAGCAAGCATCTTTTAATTTCATAGCCACAGTAGCCATCTGCATTGACTTTGCAGCCCAAGAAAATTAAGTCTGTCACTGTTTCCATTGTTTCCTCATCTATTTACCATGAAGTGATGGGACCGGATGCCATGATCTTTGTTTTCAGAATGTTGAGCTTTAAGCCAACTTTTTCACTCTCCTCTTTCACTTTCATCAAGAGGCTTTTTAGTTCCTCTTCACTTTCTGCCATAAGGGTGGTGTCATCTACATATCTGAGGTTATTAATATTTCTCCCTGCAATCTTCATTCCAGCTTCTGCTTTATCCAGTCCAGTATTTTGCATGATGTACTCTGCATATAAGTTAAATAAACAAGGTGACAATATACAACCTTGACATACTCCTTTCCCAATTTGGAACCAGTCCATTGTTCCATGTCCCATTCTAACTGTTGCTTCTTGACTTGCATACAGATTTCTCAGGAAATGAAAGGCAAAGGAGAAAAGGAAAGGTATATGAATTTGAATGCAGAGTTCCAAAGAATAGCAAGGGGAGATAATGAAACCTTCCTGAGTGATCAATGCAAAGAAGTAGGAGAAAACAATACAATGGGAAAGACTAGAGATCACTTCAAGAAAATTAGAGATACCAAGGGAACATTTCATACAAAGATAGGCACAATAAAGGATAGAAATGGTATGGACCTAACAGAAGCAAAGATATTAAGAAGAGGTGGCAAGAATACACAGAATAACTATACAAAAAATATCTGAATGATCTGGATAACCATGATGGTGTGATCACTCACCTAGAGCCAAACATCCTGGAGTGTGAAGTCAAGTGGGCCTTAGGAGGCATTACTATGAACAAAGCTAGTGGAGGTGATGGAATTCCAGTTGAGCTATTTCAAATCCTAGAAGATGATGCTGTGAAAGTGCTGCACTCAATATGCCAGCAAATTTGGAAAACTCAGCAGTGGCCACAGGACTGGAAAAAGTCAGTTTTCATTCTAATCCCAAAGAAAAGCAATACCAAAGAATGTTCAAACTATCACACAATTGCACTCATCTCAGTTCAGTTCAGTTCAGTTGCTCAGTCATGTCCAACTCTTTGAAACCCCATGAACTGCAGCACGCCAGGCCTCCCTGTCCATCACCAACTCCCAGAATTTGCTCAAACACATGTCCATTGAGTCAGTGATGCCATCCAACCATCTCATCCTCTGTTGTCCCCTTCTCCTCTCCCCTTCAATCTTTCCCAGCATCGGGGTCTTTTCAAATGAGTCAACTCTTTGCATCAGGTGGCCAAAGCATTGGAGTTTCAGCTTCAACA
>NW_011494950.1:7222982-7223450 GCF_000754665.1 Bison bison bison | reverse complement strand
TCCCATTCTGAAGGCTGCCTTTTCACCTTGCTAATAGTTTCCTTTGTTGTGCAGAAGCTTTTAAGTTTAATTAGGTCCCATTTGTTTATTTTTGCTTTTATTTCCAATATTCTGGGAGGTGGGTCATAGAGGATCCTGCTGTGATGTATGTCGGAGAGTGTTTTGCCTATGTTCTCCTCTAGGAGTTTTATAGTTACTGGTCTTACATTGAGATCTTTAATCCATTTTGAGTTTATTTTTGTGTATGGTGTTAGAAAGTGTTCTAGTTTCATTCTTTTACAAGTGGTTGACCAGTTTTCCCAGCATCATTTGTTAAAGAGATTGTCTTTAATCCATTGTATATTTTTGCCTCCTTTGTCAAAGATAAGGTGTCCATATGTGCATGGATTTATCTCTGGGCTTTCTATTTTGTTCCATTGATCAATATTTCTGTCTTTGTGCCAGTACCATACTGTCTTTTTTTTTTTT
>NW_011494950.1:7221813-7222882 GCF_000754665.1 Bison bison bison | reverse complement strand
ATCAAGAGGCTCTTCAGTTCCTCTTCACTTTCTGCCATAAGAGTGGTGTCATTGAATATCTGAGGATATTGATATTTCTCCCAGCAATCTTGATTCCAGCTTGTGCTTCATCCAGCCCAGCGTTTCTCATGATGTACTCTGCATATAAGTTAAATAAGCAGGGTGACAATATACAAGCCTTGACGTACTCCTTTTCCTATTTGGAACCAGCCTGTTGTTCCATGTCCAGTTCCAACTGTTGCTTCCTGACCTGTATACAGGTTTCTCAAGAGGCAGGTCAGGTGGTCTGGTATTCCCATCTCTTTCAGAATTTTCCACAGTTTATTGTGATCAACACAGTCAAAGGCTTTGACATAGTCAATAAAGCAGAAATTAGGTGTTTTTCTGGAAGTCTTGTGCTTTTTCAATGATCCAGCAGATTTTGGCAATTTGATCTCTAGTTTCTCTGCCTTTTCTAAAACCAGCTTGAACATCTGGGATTTCACAGTTCACGTATTGTTGAAGTCTGGCTTGGAGAATTTTGAGCATTATTTACTAGTGTGTGGGATTTCCCTGGTGGCTCAGACGGTAAAGCGTCTGTCTACAATGTGGGAGACCCGGGTTCGATCCCTGGGTTGGGAAGATCCCTTGGAAAAGGAAATGGCAATCCACTCCAGGACTATTGCCTGGAAAAATTCCATGGACAGAGGAGCCTGGTAGGCTACAGTCCATGGGGTCGCAAAGAGTCGGACACGACTGAGAGACTTCCCTTTACTAATGTGAGATGAGTTCAATTGTGTGGTAGTTTGTGCATTCTTTGGCATTGCCTTTCTTAGGGATTGGAGTGAAAACTGATCTTTTCCAGGCCTGTGGCCACCAGTGAGTTTTCCAAATTTGCTGACATATTGAGTGCAACACTTTCACAGCATCATCTTTTAAGATTTGACATAGCTCAACTGGAATTCCATCACCTCCACTAGCTTTGTTCATAGCAATGGTTCGTAAGGCCCACTTGACTTCACATTCCAGGATGTCTGGCTCTAGGTGAGTGATCACACCATCGTGATTATCTTGGTCTTGAAGATCTTTT
>NW_011494950.1:7220907-7221429 GCF_000754665.1 Bison bison bison | reverse complement strand
TTCTAGCAATCAGAATCCAACAACACATTAAAAAGATCATACACCATGACCAAGTGGGCTTTATCCCAGGGATGCAAGGTTCTTCAATATCCACAAATCAATCAATGTTATATACCACATTAACAAATTGAAAAAATAAAAACCATATGATTATCTCAATAGATGCAGAGAAAGCCTTTGACAAAATTCAACATCCATTTATGATAAAAACTCTCCAGAAAGCAGGAATTGAAGGAACATACCTCAACATAATAAAAGCTATATATGACAAACCGACAGCAAACATTATCCTCAATGGTGAAAAATTGAAAGCAGTTCCTCTAAAGTCAGGAACAAGACAAGGGTGCCCACGTTCACCATTACTATTCAACATAGTTTTGGAAGTTTTGGCCACAGCAATCAGAGCAGAAAAAGAAATAAAAGGAATCCAAATTGGAAAAGAAGAAGTAAAACTCTCACTGTTTGCAGATGACATGATCCTCTACATAGAAAACCCTAAAGACTCCACCAGAAAATTACTAG
>NW_011494950.1:7210851-7220807 GCF_000754665.1 Bison bison bison | reverse complement strand
TCCAGCAAAGTCCACAAGGAGCCCTTTCTTTTCTCCATATCCTTGCCAACACTTGTTATTTGTTGTCTTTTGATGGTTATCCTTCTGACAAGTGTGAGGTCATAGCTCATCATCTTTTTGACTTGTATTCCCCTGATTGTTAGTGACACTGAGCATATTTTCATATGTTTCTTGGCCATCTTTGGAAAACTGTCTATTCAGTTCCTCTGCCTATTTTTAGTTGAGTTGTTAGGGTTTTCTTTTTTCTTGATGTTGAGTTGTATCAGTCCTTTATATTTTTTTATATTTACCCCATATCAATATATTGTTTGCTAATACCTCCTCCCTCCAATTGAGCAGGCTGCCTTTTCATTCGTTGATAGTTTCCTTCACCGTGCAAAACCCTTCTAGTTTCATGTGGTTCCAATTGTTTATTTTTGCTTTTGTTTCCTTTGCCTCAGGTGACGTATCCAAAAAAAATTGCTAAGAATGATAGTAAAAACTGTACTGCCAATGTTTTTCTTATAAGTTTTATGGTTTCAGGTCTCACATTTAAATCTTTAATCCATTTTGAGTTTATTTTTGTATGTGATGTGAGAAAATTAACCAGTTTGATTCTTTCACATGTAGTTCTTCAGTTTTCTCAACAGCTTTTATTGAAAAGGCTGACTTTTCCCCATCATATATTCTTACCTCCTTTGTCACAGTTTAATTGCCCGTATAACTGTGGCTTTATTTCTTGGCTCTCTATTCTGTTCCATTTATCTATATGTCTGCTTTTGTGCCAGTACTGTAGTATTTTGATGAATGTAGCTTTGTAGTATAGTTTGAAATCACAGCCTGTGATACCTTCAGTTTCATTTTTCTTTCCTAAAATTGCTTGGCTATTTGAAAAACTTTTTGTTTCCATATAAATGTACAATTATATATTCCATTTATCTAGGTCCTCTTTAATTGTTCTCAGCAGTGTCTTAATGTTTCCAAGTAAAGAGTTGCTCAATTTTTGTCACATCTCTCTTATGTAATTCTTTTTATGCTCTAATAAGTGGTATTTTTGCTATTGGAAATGGTATTTAAAATTCCATTTTCTTGATTATTTCTGTTGCATAAATGCCCATTGACTAGAATAAAGTTATTGAATACTGACATAAATTTTTAATGTTAGTGATATAATTAACAGTAATTTTCTCTTTCCTAATATTGATAATTCATGCATTCTCTTTTTTATTTCTCTAATTATTTTGGATAGAGGCTTATCAATTGTATTTATATTCTTAAAGATCAGATTTGATCTGTTTAATTTCCTGTCCTTTTTTTGGTTGTTGTTGTCTACTTCAGTGACTTCTACACTTTCCCATATTTACTTTCTTTTGCTATTTCAGTTTTAATTGTATTTGGGTTTGCTCTTGTTAATATATATTAAACTTGACTTAATTCTGACTTTAAAAATTATAAGCATTTTGTGCTATAAATTGGCTTTTAAAGACTGCTTTAAATGCATCCTACAAATTTTAGTAAGTTGTACTTTACCTTTCATTAAATTCTAATTACTTTCTAAACTTCTTTTTTCTTTCACCCATATGTTATTGAAGAGTATGCTATGTCATTTGCAAATATTTGGGGAATTTTGCAGATACATTCCTGTTATTTACATCTAATTTAATTTCATTGTTCTTCAGGAAAACCCTTTAGGTGATATTAATCCTTTTATTTGTAAGATGTATTTATGGCCCAGAATATTGTCTATCATGGTAAATTTTCATGTACATATGAAAACAATATTTTGTTGTTGTTGTTGTTCTTGGGGATTGTGTCCTTAAAATAGAGCGCAGTATGGAGGTTCCTTAAAAAATAAAATTGAACTACCACATGATCCAGCAATCCAAGTCATAGGCATAAATCCAGAGAAAAACATAATTTGAAAAGATACATGCACCCCAATGTCCATTGTAGCACTATTTACAATAGCCAGGACATGGAAGCAACCTAAATGTCCATCAACAGAGAAATGGATAAAGAAGATGTGGTACATACATACAATGGAATATTATTTAGCCTTTAAAAAAGAACAAAATAATGCCATTTACAGCAACATGGATGAGCCTAGAAATTATCATACTGAGTGAAGTAAGAAAAAGACAAATATCATGATATGGCTTATATGTGGAATCTATAAAAAGGTAAGACAATGAACTTATCTACAAAACTGAATAGAGTTACATATGTAGAAAATAAACTTATAGTTACTGGGGGGAGGTAAGGAGAAGAGGGATAAATTGGAAGATTGAGATTGACACATACATACTACTATATATAAAATAGATAGCTAATAAGGACCTATTGTTTAGGAAAGTCTACTCAATACTCTATAATGGCCTAATGAGGAAAGAATCTAGTAGATATATGTACTTGTATAACAGAGTCACTTTGCTGTACACCTGAAATTAACACAACATTGTAAATAAATTATACTCCAATAAAATTTAAATATATATATAAATTAGATTAATTTGAGTGACAGCATTTTCAAGTATTCTATACACTTACTGATTTTTTTGTCAACTTGTTCAACTGGGGAGAGAAAAGACTTAAAATCTCTGACTCTAATTGTGGATTTTCCTTTCTTTCATATATTTCTAAATTCCATTCATAGATGTATAAACATCTAGAATTTTTATGCCCTCTTGATGAATTGGCCTTATGGTAAAGAATCCGCCTGCAATGCAGGAGACCTGGGTTCAATACCTGGGTTGGGAAGATCCCCTGGAAGAAGGCATGGCAACCTACTCCAGTATTCTTGCCTGGAGAATTCCCATGGATAGAGGAGCCTGGCAGGCTACAGTCCATGGGGTCACAGAGTCGGACATGACTGAGCGACTAAGAACAGCACAGGCAATCATAAATATAGATGATCTTCTTATAAATCTTCTTATCCTTGGCATATATTTTATTATGAATTCTGCTTTATCTGATATTAATATATCCATTACAACCCTGTTTTGATTTTTAGTAGCCTGATATATCTTTTCCCGTACTTTTATTTTTAACCTATATGTACCTTTACATTTAAAATGGGATTCATACAGCAGCATATAGCTGGAACTTTTTAAAATCCAATTTTCATGCTCCATATTGTATGTTATTAGAGAAATACAAATTTAAAAAATGAGATACCATTACACACCCATCAGGATGGCCAAAATCCAGAACACTGGCAATACCAAATGCCTGCAAAGATGTGTATCAACAGGAACTCTCCTTTCATTGTTGGTGGGAGTTCAAAACCGTACAACCACTTGGGAAGACAGTTTGAGAGTTTCTTACAAAATTAAACCTATTCTAACCCTGTAATCCAGCAGCCATGCTCCTTGGTATTTACCCAAATGAGCTGAAAATTTGTGTCCACAAAAAAACCTGCATATGAATGTTTACAGCACTTTTATTATTAATTGCCATAACTTCTGAAGCAACCAGGATGTACTTCAGTAGGCAAATGGATGAACAAACTGTGACACATCCAGATAATGGAATATAATTCAGCACTAAAAAGAAATGAGCTATCAAGCCCTAAAAAGACACTCAAGAAGCTTAAATATATTACCCAGTGAAAGAAACCAATCTGAAAATGGTACATACTGTATGATTCCAACTATATGACATTCTGGAAAAGGCAAACCTATGCAGATAAGTTTTTAAAAAACAGTGCTTGCTAGCACTTAGGAGAGAGTAGGGGATAACTATGTGGAGCACAGAGGATTTGGGAGGCAGTGAAATTAATCTGTGTGATATTATAATAGTGGCTACATATTGTTCAAACCCATGGTAAGGATAATAGCGATTCCTAATGTAAACTGTGGACTTTGGGTGATAATGATATGTCAGTATAGGTTCATTGATTGTAAGAAGTACACCCCTCTGGCGCAGGATGTTGATAGTGGGGAGGCTCTGTCTCTGTTGGGGCAGGAGGTATATGGGATGGCTCTGTAACTTCTGCTCAATTTTGATACGAACCTAAAACTGCTTTTAAAAATAAAGTCAATTAAAAGAAAAAGGAATCCAATTTCTCAACCTCTAAATTTAATTGGTATGTTTAGACAATTTGTATTTTGTTATTGATATGGTTGGATTTAAAGCTGCCATGTTTTTTTCTATTTGGTCATCTGTTGTTTCATTTTATCTCTTTAAAACATTTTAAATTAAATGAGCATTTCATGATTTCATTATCTCCCATGTAGGTTCACTAGCCATAATTCTTTCAATAGGTACATTAGTGTTTACATTTGATGCTTCTTTAGTATATCACAATCTGCATCCAAATAATATTATACCACTTCACAAGTAGATTTAGAATCTTATGTACACCCCGCCACCCCAGTCTTTGTGCTATTATTTCCCAAGAAATTAATTTCACATGACTTTTTATAAGAGTCTGACAGCAATGCAGGAGACCTGGGTTTGATCCCTGGGTCGAGAAGATCCCCTGGAGAAGGAAATGGTAACCCACTCCAGTATTCTTGCCTGGAGAATCCCATGGACACAGGAAACTGGCAGGCTACAGCCTATGGGGTTGCAAGAGTCGGACACAACTGAGTGACTAAGCGCATATATACACAGTAATAATGTATTGTTATGAATTTTTGTTTTACATCATCAATAATAGATTATTCTTAATTGTAAAAATTAATTGATTATATCTACTTTAATATCTACCATTACAGTATTGTTTACTCATTTGTGTAGACCATATTTCCATTTACAGTCATTTTTCTTGTGCATGAAGGACATCCTGTAACATCTCCTGTGGGCAAATCTATTGGTGATTAATTATTTCAGCTTGAGTATGTGTAAAACCTTTTATTTCAACATCATTTTTAAATAGATATTCATTGAGTATAAAATTCTGAGTGGATGTTTATTGTTTTATTGTTTTAAAAATGGTATGCCACTTTCTTCTGACTTATGTTGTTCCTTCTGAAGTGTCCTCTAATTCTTGTCTTTGGTCTTCTTAATGAGCCTATACTTTTCTCATTTTATACTTGTCTAGGAATAAAGGTAAAACCTAAACCTTGGGGAAAGGAGATGGAAAAATATCATGAATGCTTATCGTGCATTAACTGTACATAGTGTTGACTTTAAAAAATTGCACAATGTAAAAGTTGTACATTAACTTTTATTTGGGGCAAGTTTTATTTGAGGACCATAGCCCAGGAGATAGCACCTCAGATAGCTCTGAGAAACTGCTCCAAAGAGATAGGGGGAGAAGGTCGATATACATGATTTTGGTGAAAGGGGATTTCATATAATCAAGTACTTATCTTTACAAAAGTTTTCTGCTGGTCATGAGGAGCTGATGTCAGATGAAGAGACTTAGTGCTTTTCGAGATATGAGAAGATGCAAGGATTGGTCTCATAAAATTAACTTGTGAAAATGCCTAACTATCTGAAGACCTGTTCTAGGAGTTGCAAGGGACAATTTACAGTTGACAATAGCAATTTGGATACAATATTAAAAGCATAACAATCACTGAAAAAAACTAAAAGTCAGGATGGATACTTAAACTGCCAGATATTACAAAGAATCTGATTTGCTCTGTCAACTAAATATCTACAAATCAAAAATGTTATAAAGCTTACATCATGGCTTCATGTACCACACAGAATAAGGGGTTCTCAAGATAATGGAAATTAACAAAGTCACACCAAGGAATGAATGGGGAACAAGCATTGCCATCTCTCTTGTACAACTCATAATTGTTTCTCATCAGTATGATGGAACGACAAACACTCTGGTTTCTGGATGTTTCTATTCTTGCCCCTCTACTAGTCTCTCCACTTTTCTTCAAAAAATTCTTTCTTAAAAAGTGACCATTGAAACCCAATATGACAAACCCCTGCTGAGAAATCTTGAATGGGTGTTTATTACCTTAGATGAGAAATATGATTGTCTGTCCCTGGGGGAACAGACAAGTAAAATGTCACACGTGCACACTATGTGTTATTCCTGCGGGTCACGTAGACAGAATTAGACTATGCATAGCAGAGTGGATACATCTTAAAAGCATAGTTCACAGTTAAAACATTTGAACGTAAGAAAAATTTATCATGCTTCTGGCCACGATGAATTAACAGGAATCTGATTTGCTCTGCCACCTAAACATCTATAAATCAAAAATGTTATAAAGCTTTACATCATGGCACCATGAGCCACACAGGATAAGGGGTCCCCAACATAAGGGAAATTAACAAGGTGATCCCCTGGGTTGTCCGATATCCCCCAACCCCAACTTCTTGCCTGGATAGAGTTCCCATGCTGCAGCACAGAAAGACTGAACACAAACAGAGCTCAATGAGTGAAGGAGACAGAGTTGAGAATTCCAAGAGGCCAATGTGACTAGAATATTCTGGGAGTAATGGAGGGGTGAGAGCTGCACAGAGAGGTAGTGCTGGAGAGCTGCAGAGGTCTCCCACCTGGGTGCAGTGTATGACAAAAGGGCAGCGGTGGTAGTTGACTTCCCTTTTCTGGAGTGAGTAGCTGTGTGCATCGTGGTGCCATGTACTGAGATTGTGAAGACAGGAGTTTTAAAAACAAGAGAGATGGGGGGGAATGTGAGTGTGTGGGAGGGGTGGCTATCCCAATACCGCAGTGAGACAGACTCACTGTGAGGAGTCCTTGAGACACCCACGTGGAGATGTCAAGTAGTATAATGTTCAATGTCAATTACATCTCCATTAAAAAAAGAAGAAAGAAAAAATAAGAGTAAAAATAAAATAAAACAAGTGTAAAAGTCCACTATGGATTTTGTTTAAAAAAAAAAAAAAAAAAAACAGTTTCAAAATGAGAAGGGAACACGGCATTTTCTATTAGCGCACAGCGGCTCGTCAAGACTTTCACTTCTAAGGTCTGGTCACGTCGTACAGAAACGTGTTACACAAGAAGGGCTGAGAGACACAAGCAGCTAGCTGACAGGGAAGGTTGCTATGCAACAGCTGAGGAAAGCCATCCAGCCAGGCAGAACTGATGTTGGTCACTGGAGAGTAAAAGCTCTGGTCCTAGCAATAGCTTCCATTCAGACACAGGGGTCCTAGAGAGGCTGATATAAAAACGAATATAAAAGTCCACTATGTTAGTTTGTTTAAAAAAAAAAAAAAAAAAAGAGGGGCAATTTGAAATGGGAGCATAGGACTTTCTTCAGTGATTCTGGAGCACGTGAGCCCTTGGGTGGGACCCCAGTAAGTTCTCTTTTTGCTTCCCATTTTGCATATTGAGAAACTAGGCTCAGAGATGTCCAGTGACCCGAGTGGGCTCACACAGCTAGTGACAGACTGACCCAGCACTCCGTCCCTGGAATTTGGAAGTCCAGCCGAGAGCTTCTATCCACAAGACCACAGCTGCCCCAGGCCCCAGCCATGGAAGGAACCAGGCCAAACATTTACTCTGAATCAGGGCTTGCCATGACTCAGACACACAAGTGCCTGATTGTCCTGGCCGCTCCAGCAGGCACCAGGAAGGCCTCAGGGACAGCCCATTTGTGCCACTCACAGCGAAGGGGCCTGACAGTCAGAGCGGGGAGTGGACTCCAAGGAACAATTCGCACACCTGGATGGACCCACACAGAGCAGGCAAGGGGTGGGCCTGGGGCCCCCTACCTGCTCCCCCTGGGATGCAGAGCATGAGCTTACGTCTCAGAGAGCGGAAACCCAGTTTGTTGGGACAGATGTTCACAGGGCAGGGGAGGTGGAGTGGATCTGCTGGTCCAACTGAAGAGGGGAGGGTGCCTCGATCCCCGGGGCCAGTGCTAATGGAACACGGGTTTTGGAGTCAGGAAGACCCGAGCCCAAACGCTGCATTTTCACCTCACTGGCTCTGTGGCCTTGTCGAGTGAGTTCAGGGCAATGCGTCTGTCTGTGCCTCAGCTTCCTGATCTGTAAAATGGGGATGCTGACATCCACTACCCAGGGCTACTGTGAGAGGAAGATAATGCCCAGCACACACAAGCTGCCCGAAGAGTGGTTGGGGAAGCGGATGTTCCCAGTGTGTCTGGGGGCTCTAGACACGGATAGTGGAGAACACACAGGGAACTGGTGTCCTCTCGCCATTTCCATTTCTCCTGTTGCAGTTACCGACCGGGCTAGAGACCTCTGTATTGGTGACCTAGGGGTCATTCATGCTGGGGAAGCAGGGCTCAGTGTACTCCAGACCACACCGGAGGAGCTTAGAGGCAAGCGGGAGGGCAGGGCTGAGAAGCATTGTGCAAAGGTGGGGGGACTGAGGGTATGTGATGGATGGGTTGGAACCGCAACACAGGGCGTGCGTGCCCGCGTCCCCGGTCGGTGTCGCGGGGGCGGAGGGGTTGACGGTGAGGGGAATCTGGCGGGAGGGAGAAAACGCCCCCACCCCACCCCGCCCACCCACTGGCGGAACCGCATGCGCACAGGGGACCTGGTGGAAAAGGCTTTTGTTGGGAGAGCGGGCCGGCTGGAGGGGTCCGCGCATGCGCAGGCTGCCCAGCCGCGGGGGGTGGGGGGTGCGGGGAGAAAAGGGGCGGGGTGGTGGGAGCTGCTGTGCTGGCAGCAGTAGGCGAGGGCGCGGCTGCGGGGTTCCTGGTGCTGAGGACGGACGCCATTGGAGCCCCAGGGAAGGTAAGGATCCAGCCCTAGACAGGACCGGGAGAGGGCAAGTGGAACCGGGTACGCTGTGCCCTTCCTCCCCACCCCACCCCCGCCCCCGGATGTGAACAAAGCCCAAGCACGCAGTACTTGAACCCCGTTAGACCCGTGGTCAACAAAGGAGCCGCCCCCTACCATGACCACCAGACCCAGGCTCCCCGACTCGAGCCCTGCTTAACACCGGAGCCCACCATCTGAACACCTTTAACAGACGCGTGTGCTCCGTGCTGAGCTGCCTTAGCGCGGAGGCCCCACCCCCACTCCAACCATTCTGAGATCGGTGCAACCCAACTGACCGCTTTGCCGCCTTCCCCGAGTTGCGATCCTGGCCTTTGAGACCTCCAGCGCTTCCAGTTCGAGCCTCACCTAGTCCGAGGACCGCCCCCCGACCCGCACCCCACTCCATCCATCTTGAGCCCTCCTGTATGAGCCCAGCCTAGACCTGAATCACCTGAATCCCCTCCACTGCGACTTAGAGGGCCCCTGGGATTCATTTTCCCAGAGCTTCCAGCGGTCCCCGTTGTCTGAGCCTTCTCATGTCTTCTCCTCCCCAGCATCCTGGCCGTTAAATCGAGGCGCTTTATTTCCCCTGTCTCAAAGCATCTCTTATGGGACTCTCTGGACCCAAGCCCGCCAGTCCACCCCTTGTTCCAATCCAGCCGCTGGTCTGGGGAGCCTGTGTGACCTAAACTCCCCTTTCAGTGCCGGGTCTCCTCCGACCTCCTCTGTCCTTCTCCTAGGGCTCTGTCTCTGAGGGAATCTACCCCAGCAGCCCTCACCCCCGCCCCAACCTTACACTGCCTGGGAACCCGGTGACTGCAGCCCTCCACCTCCTGAGAGATCCCGCCTCCTGCTGGATCCCGCCCCCTCCCCCTGAAGAGGCCTCCTCATCCCTCTCAGGCTGAGCCCTGTTCTCCTTGGGACCCCCAGCATGGCAGAGGGAAGCTACCGCAAGGAATCTGAAAGGTACAACGTTGAAGACATGGACGAGGGTAGTGATGAAGTCGGGGAGGAAGACATGGTTGAAGGCAACGACTATGAAGAATTTGGTGCTTTCGGAGGCTACGGCGCCCTCACCAGCTTTGACATCCGCATCCTCAGAGCCTTTGGGAGCTTGGGTCCAGGCTTTCGCATCTTAGCGGTGAGGCCCCTCCTCGGCCACCTGCTAGCCCTGGGCCTTCTCTCTTGTGACGTCAGGGAGGATGGGAGGAGGGGGCCGATGAGGGCTGGAGTTGAAGGGGGAAGGACTGCCCAGCTTGCCCCAACCTTCCCTCTCCTACTGGGAGCAGCGGGGGGAGGGGGGAGGGGGT
>NW_011494950.1:7210147-7210641 GCF_000754665.1 Bison bison bison | reverse complement strand
AGGCTGGCCAACACAAGGGGAGCTATCTGTGTAGAGCTATCTGCCTTCCCCTCCCCTGCCATGCCCCTGCCCCTGCCCCTGCCCTCCCCTCCCCTCTCCTCCCCTGCTCTGCCCTGCCCTCCCTTCCCCTCCCTGGTCTTGCAGAATGAGCCCTGGGAACTGGAAAACCCAGTGCTGGCCAGAACTCTGCTGGAGGCATTTCGGATGGATCCAGAAACACTTGCCAATGAGACGGCTGCCCGTGCTGCCAACGTAGCCCGGGCCGCCGCCTCTAACCAAGCTGCTCGGGCCGCTGCCACTGCTGCCCGTGCCACCTACAATCAGGTGGTCACTAACCACCACCCGGTGGCCACACACCAGGCGTCAGGAGGCGATACCCAGCCCATGACATCTGCTGCCCAGGCTCCGGCAGCCACCCCTGAGACAAGCGTCGCTTCTCCGCACAGCTCCCGGATGCTAGTCAATAGCGAGATGGCTGCCCCTGGGGCTCCAGC
>NW_011494950.1:7204998-7210047 GCF_000754665.1 Bison bison bison | reverse complement strand
GCTTTCCCCCAGGCCTCGCGTGCAAGTGAGATGGATGCCACCCGGCCCAAGACAGCCTTCCTGGGTCAGAACGACGCCTTTGATTTCAGCCAGCCGGCAGGTGTCAGTGGCATGGCCTTCCCACGCCCCAAGAGACCTGCCCCGGCCCAAGAGGCTGCCACAGAGGGCCCCAGTGTTGCCTCCAGGGGCACCCAGGCAGCCTCTGCCGGGGAGGGGGCGGTCACCCGGCCCAAGACGACCAAGTCCGGGAAGGCTCTCGCCAAGACTCGCTGGGTGGAGCCTCAGAATGTTGTGGCAGCAGCTGCCGCCAAGGCCAAGATGGCCACGAGCATCCCTGAGCCTGAGAGTGCAGCTGCCACTTCTCAGCAGAGTGCGGAGCCCTGGGCCAGAATGGGAGGCAAGAGGACAAAGAAGGTGAGACCTCCCTGCTTTCTCCCACCCTCCTTGCTCCCCTGCTTTCTCTGCCCTCTCAGCTCTCTGCCTCCTCCCCTCCCTTCCTCTCCCTCTTCTCCCCCCTCTCTCTTCTCTCAGCTTGTACATGTTTCTCCAAGCCAAGTTTACCAGTTTTTAGTTTTACAAGTTTACTCCACGTAGTCCCTACCCTCGGGCCTGGAGGGAGAAGCGGTTGGCTCAGTGCCTGGCACTTAGTAAGCACTGGGCACGTGTCGTCCACGTGTCATCTACTAGCCTTATTTCCAAGTACCTGGCTCTGGCTAAGATGTGTGCCAGGCGACTCAGGGAGCCTGGTCGCCCTGAGTCTCTCCTCTGTCTAATGGTACAGTCCAAGCACCTGGATGACGAATATGAGAGCAGCGAGGAGGAGAGAGAGCCTCCTGCGGTCCCACCAACCTGGAGGGCATCGCAGCCCCTGCTGACGACTGCGCGGCCTCAGATGGCCCCTCGGCCCCCCATGGCCCTGAGGTCCCAGGTACCCTCAAGGCACGTGCTGTGCTTGCCACCCCGCAATGTGACCCTTCTGCAAGAGAGGGTAAGAAGGAAGCCTGCCCTTCCCCCTATCTCCCTCCTCTCCTCCCTTGTGGGCCAGTTCTTTGAGGTCACCCACGCTTTGATCTCCCCGTGCGCTCTTCCTTCTCCAGGCAAATAAGTTGGTGAAATATCTGATGATTAAAGACTACAAGAAGATCCCCATCAAGCGCTCAGGTGGGCAGCCTGTGCCCCCTCCCTGAACTCTGTCCTTCCCCGCTCCCACCACCCTGCCCTGTGGGCCTCCCACCAGATGCCCTCTCCCCACCACACACACACAGATCAGGCCTGGCCGATGGCTCCATTGACACGGTGTGGGGTCCTGAGCGTGCTCCCCTCAGCAGGGCTGACGGAAAGGCTGTAGCTCTGTGGCTGCTGCTCAGCCCCGGTGCTTTGCCCACCCCTCCCCTCCTGCAGACATGCTGAAGGATGTCATCCGAGAATATGACGAACACTTCCCTGAGATCATTGAACGAGCAACGTACACTCTGGAAAAGGTGGGTGTGGGGCCGGGGGCAGCTCTGTGGAGCAGGAGCAGCAGGGAACCCTTGCCCGCCTCCCCCCTCTGCATCCCCTCAAGGCCCAGGGGCCGGACTGCATGCTCTGGAGGGAAGCCCTCCCTGGCCTCTGCACCTGGGAGCTTCCTCTGCAAGCCTCCTCCCCTCCTTCCTCCCGCTCGTGCTCTCTGAGCGCCTGTGGTCTCCTGAGGTGGCTCCCGTTGTCTCAGCCAGTGGCAGCGCTCCCACAGGGCACTTCGTCCATGGCCTCTCCTCTCCCTCCTCCCCCAGGGCTTGGGGTTCCCCGCCAAGAAGGAGTTCTAACAGGGAATTGAATGACCGCCTGCAGGACACCCAGCTTGGATGTTTGATCTCACATCCCGTTTTCTCCCCACTGTAGAAGTTCGGGATCCACCTGAAGGAAATTGACAAGGAAGAGCACCTGTACATTCTCGTCTGCACACGGGATTCGTCAGCCCGCCTCCTGGGAAAGTGAGAAAGCACAGGAGGCCGGTGGTCTTCCTTGGTGGTGCCTGCCCCCTCCTCTCGAGAAACGGGAAAGTAGGGCTGGGGGGCCTAGCACGGCTCCCACCCAGAGTTAGCAGTGCTGAGCAGCTAAGGGCAGGCAGGGGCAAGTAGCTTGGGGTGAGGCTTTGCGGCTCTCTGGGTTTCAGCCCTGCCCACCCTTCCCCGCCCCTGTCTCCCTGGGAAAGCAAGCTTCTTGATCGCCTCTCTCTGCTAAGGTCCCAGCCAGGGCTTGGCAGAGTGGGCCTCGGGCAGGGGGCAGGGAAAGGAGAGAGTGGGGGGCTGGGGTCTCCAATGGAGTCATGCTCCAGATGCAGTGGGCAAAGGGCAGGGAAGGTCAGGGTGTGCCTCTGGACTCCGGGTTGCCAATTGTCTGCTCCCCCGCCTAACCCCATCCTCGACAGAGCCCTGGGAAGAGGTGTTAGCATCCACGTTTGATGGATGAAGGGCCTCAGTCTCAGGCCGAGGCAGGAATTGTCTGCACCAGGTATAGCAAGCCGTACAGAGTGGGAGGAACTGCCCTGTAGCCCAGCAGTGTGGGAGAGGCTAGTTGGGTGAGCCGGCTGTGGTCACCTGGGCAAATGGCTGCTGGACAGGATCCCTCTTTCTACGCCTTCAGGACCAAGGATACTCCCAGGCTGAGTCTCCTCTTGGTGATTCTGGGTGTCATCTTCATGAACGGCAACCGCGCCAGCGAGGGTGAGTGGCTGGACAGGCAGCTGGGGGGTTGCCGGTCGTCTCACCTCCCTCCGTCTGCTAAACTCTTGTACCTCATCTCTCCTCACAGCTGTCCTCTGGGAGGCACTCCGCAAGATGGGACTGCGCCCCGGGTATGTTTGGGGTCTCTTGGCTCCCGCTCCTCAGTGTGTCCTTGGGCACAGGAGGCCCCAGGATTGCAGTGGCCTAGCGGTCTCTGTGGGGCGTGGCATCCTAGACTAGGTAGAGTGCCAAGGGTCCACCAGGGTGCGTGGGGAAATAGTCCTGAACCCCGAGCCCTCTTCTGCCCCGTGTCCCCTCTCTGTTCCCACACGAGACCTCAGAGACACCATCGGAGCTGGGGGCTCCATCCAGCCCCTCCCTGGGGCCCTGCTGACAAGTGGCTGCCTGGCCTCTGCTGCCAGCCCAGGTGTCCATGAGGACGCCTCACAGGCTAGGAGGCCCTCAGTCCTGCTGGGAGCGCTCCTGCCCAACCCAGGCACTGCCACTCTCTCTAGTCACACATTCCTTTCCTTGCACTCAGGGTGAGGCACCCATTCCTTGGCGATCTGAGGAAACTCATTACAGAGGACTTTGTGAAGCAGAAGTGAGTATCTCTGCCCCCCATTCAGGCCTTCCCCGTGTGCTGCTCTGGCTGAGGACGCCGTTCCCCGGCCCATGTCTTAACACCAGAGGGATGGGTGTCTGGTGTGAGTGTGGGTTGGGAGGATGCGAGTGTGGGGGTTGAGGGGACAATTCCAGGGAAGCCTGGGGAAAGGGGCAGTCTGTAAACACCGGGTGGGACGGTACAGCCCCCACCTCCTTCAGCACCTGCCCTGTAGGCAGTGTCCCGGCTTTACATCTCAGGGGCCTGGGACTCCGAGAGTGGAAACCTGATCACGGCCCTGACTGGAGTAAGGCCCATCTGGGCCTGGAGCCTGGCCCTGCCGATTTTCTAGCCCAGGCTCCCCCCATCATCAGTGCTCGGAGATCTCTTGTGCCCTCACAAAGGCCCCGTGTGCATGTTCATCCATCCGCCACCCCACAAACACACGTTCACAGATGTTTGGGAGTATGCGTGGAGTCCCCTACTCTTGGTTGACTGTTTCTTCCCATACAGTCGTTTTCTAGGATGGATTCTCCCAGGGTTCAGTCAGGTCACGGACAAGCCCCATGGTGGGTTGTGCTCAGAGCATGGAGCCTGAAGAAATGGCTCCTGCTTACACCAGACCCAACAGGAATCTGGGTTATTGTGACAAGGGGCACAAAACTCGTGGCCTTCCTCTGAACAAGTACCCTACACGTGCCTCCTGCACCTCCCCATGTCTACTGGGCAGGAGCAGTGGCCTAGGGATGTGAGTCCCTCCATTTAGGAGGCAGAAACCCTGGGAGCCGGTGTGGAAGTGGGGGCAGGGGCTGCGGGGCCAGGGCAGACCTCCTGCAGCAGCTGAGCTGCAGCCTCGGGGCTGGGAAGGAACTACCTGGGAGCCACCGGAGCAGCCACAGGTGTGCCTGTCTGGGAGCAGAGGTTGGTTGTCCTCTCTCACACAGGTACTTGGAATACAAGAAGGTCCCCAATAGCAGCCCACCCGAGTATGAGTTTCTCTGGGGTCTGCGCGCCTGCCATGAGACCAGCAAGATGAGGGTGCTGAGATTCATCGCCCAGGTAAGGCAGAGCCTGTGTTCTGGCTGCATCTTCCCATACCTGGTTTGTGTCTTGGTCCCGGCCTCCTGACGCCGTTTGTCCAGTGAGGACGCCAAGGCCCAGCAAGGTTCCCAAGTCGCTGACACCAGTTCACAGGCTGTAGGGAGTGGACGGGGTGAAATCCCAGGTCTGGCACAGAATGACGGGAGCCTGATTTCAGTCGTGTGGGTCTTTAACATGATTTCACAAAGCGCTTAAGCGAGTGAAAGGCGGGAAGCGGGTGCTGAGCGAGGTAGGGTAAGTGTGCAAACGGTTGCTGTGCTTCCATCGCAGTATCAGAACCGAGACCCCCGGGAATGGAGGGCTCATTTCTTGGAGGCTGTGGATGATGCTTTCAAGACGATGGATGTGGATATGGCCGAGGAGCATGCCAGGGCCCAGATGAGGGCCCAGATGAACATCGGGGAGGAAGCTCTGATTGGACGGTGGAGCTGGGACGATATCCAGGTGGAGCTCCTGACCTGGGATGAGGACGGAGATTTTGGCGACGCCTGGTCCAGGATCCCCTTCGCTTTCTGGGCCAGATACCATCAGTACATTCTGAATAGCAACCGTGCCAACAGGAGAGGTACCTGGAGGGCTGGTGTCAGCAGTGGCACCAATGGCGCGGCCAGCGCCAGCATGCTCGATGGCCCCAGCACC
>NW_011494950.1:7202249-7204840 GCF_000754665.1 Bison bison bison | reverse complement strand
CTGGATTCAGTAAGATTGGAGGTCATTACACGGGACTCTGGAGGCTGGGGTGGGGAGGGGCTGGGAGATATCAGGGGCAGGCCTGGGGTGTCCTGGGGGAACGAGGAGAGCGGGACAAGACACTCAGTCTGTGCTTGCTGTCCCTCACATGCATTGACACCTCTACTCTGGCTTTTGTGTCTCCTGGTTCCAGGCAGCCCTGAGGAGCTGCGGCAGTCCCCCGCCGAGCCAGAGTGCCTCCGCTGCCCGGTCCCCGACAGAGCACTCCAGGCCCGCTTCTCCCCGTCCATGGAAGATGGCATGCAAGATGACACACTCTATGCCCTTCCTGCTTTCATTGTGTGCTTTTCTCGTGCTGTCGTGTTTTGGGTATCTGTGTTACATTAAAGTTGTGAAATCAGTCGGTTGTTTCCTCTTTTTCCTGGGCAGGTGTGGCTCTGAGCAGCCCGAGGATCAGGCCCTCGGGGACAGGCGGGGGCCGCCTCTGCCTAAAAGACAGGCAGGTGTGGGTGGGTCCGGTGCTGGGAAGGGCAGAGATGCCCCTGAGGGGGGGGCAACCATGAGTTTCCAAAGGCTCTGGTCCCCAGCATCATGATCTCCTACACCGTGTGCCCAGTCAAACACAGGGGCGGTTCACAGGAGCAAGGGTGGGGTGGAGGGCTGTGAGCTGGTGCCACTGTCCCTCCCACCAAGGCACAGGCTCCACAGACATCCCCCAGGACCTACCTGCCCCTCCCCATCTCTGGAGTCGCTGTCCAGGATTCCTTCCCTCATCAGCCACACAATTGTAGGACCTCATGCCTCTTCCCGAGTCCTAAGGACAGCGAGGTAGGCCTCACGGTGACATCCTCACACCTCCAGCAGGTAGAGCAGAAAGCATCATAGGCAAGACAGCCTGTTTCATGGGAGAAAGCTGCAGGTAGACCTGGACAGCCCATTGCCCATGACCATGACCCGAGACTCTTTGGGAGGCTCCAGGGTACTTCTCCATGGAAGCAGGGCTCTCCCAGTGAGGCCAAGGTCAGCCTAGGTCCCTGAGTCTTCAAGGGCTGTGTGATCCCTGAGAGGGCTGAGGCTAAATTTTCATTCCCCAGGCAGACGACAGTGAGGGCAGAGACACTTTGGAACTCTGGGAAGGATTCTGTAGCAGGAAGGGGCCATCTGGGGCTTTTCTGGGTATCTGAGTCATGTCCACAGCTTGGAGGACAAGGCTCCAGGTTAAGAGGAAAGAGAGAGTAGTGTAAAGACCGCAGCCCACCTGCCCAGCCACCCATTGCTTGCCTCTTTGCCCCAAGAACAGGTTCCACTCCCTCAACCAGACCTGCATCCTGACCCAGACCCAGCTGCATCATGTTCCAGACCCAGTGGAAAGCAAAAACACCCATCACTTGGCTCAAAAATGAGTAAGAATTCCAAGCAGGCAGCAGGAGTCCACCACTAGTGCAACCCTTCTGAGTGATGGCCTGGGCCGTACCCGCAGGAGGCAGGCTCTGTGTGTACCCCTCCCTTAAAGACAGGCTTCACGTGGGTTTCTGCCTTGTTTGTTGGTGCTTTGCTGTCTGCCTCCCTGGCTGCTGGGCTGATGCCTCGCCCCGTGGACACTCTGTGATTCTGACAGAGATTCAGTCCCCTCCCAGGTGCAGGTATCCGGTTGATGGTCGGGATTTGGGGAACCCCGCTCTGGCGTGATGAATGACACTGGACTATTTCTGGCTCCCTCAACCTGGGACCTCCCAGGACCCTACTGTGCACTCAGTAGGTACCTGCCTTCTCATGGACGAGGTCGGGGCACTCACCACAAGCCGTAGGTGTGAGTGGGAGCACTGTGCACCGCAGGCACCTGAGATAAGGCAGCTCATCTGGAAAGGAGGCGAGAGCAGCTCTCAGAGGCAGGATGCTGGGGAAGTCACCACCTCTCCGGGCCTCCAGGCTTGCGCCTCTCTCTCCTTCCAACCCCTTCCCTATGGATATCTTCACCTGGCTCCTGCCCCTCCACACCGTGCAGGGGGCAGTGCTGAGAGCCGGGTGGGGAGTGAGGAAGTGAGCAGAGAGGCAGCCTCAGGAGCAAGGAGGAAGGCGGGTCCCAGGGATCGGGGACAGACCCTGAGTCCCCCAGAAACTGACGATTGGCACCGCAGAGGTGGCCGACCTTCAACCGCAGGGCAGACATGAGACCAAGGCAGACCTCCCTGCCACCCCCAGCGTCAGCCCTTCCACGGGGTCCCCCACCACAAAGGCCACAACAGGTCTCAGCCAGTGTTTTCTGAGGACCTACTATGCGCCAGGGCCTTGGCGGAGGTGTACATGCACCTTGGCAGCTCCCACAGATTTCTCCCCAGCCCAGGCCTGTGCCCTCTGACTCCTCAGACACTTGTTGATGGACAAGCATTCACCGATTGATTCACTTGTGTCCGGTTCCTGACGATTCGCATGCAATGGCTGGCATGGCCTTGATGTCAATCACCAGATAGCCTCAAGGGAGCAGATGATCAGGCACATTCCATGGACGGGGACCCTGAGGCTCTGAGAGGGAAGACACTTGCCCTGAGTCCCACATCCAGGAAGTGGCAGTGCTGGGACTGGAACCCAGG
>NW_011494950.1:7191270-7202149 GCF_000754665.1 Bison bison bison | reverse complement strand
CCCCCCCCCCCCCCCCCGCTCCTGATCGCCCAGGAAACATATACAGCATTCCAAATCCCTTCATTGAGCCAGAACCCCACCCCTCGTGGCCTCCCTGCCCCTGAGGGTCACCCTAGGCTTTTGAGGCCTGCCACTGCCCACCAACCTCCTGGCACATCCTCACTCCTGCGGCCTGGAGAGGCCAACACTTCAACATCCTGGTCAGAAATGGACTCTCACACCTGAGGGGGACACAACAGTCCCTTTCCAGGCCAGTTGCCCTAGTGTGCGGTTAAGCAAACACATTCAATTTATTTTGAGACAGTCGACTTTCCAGGGGTTAAAAATTTCGAGAAGTGAAAAGGGGTGTACATTCCCAATGAACACATGAAAGTCGAAGATGCAAAAGGCAGTGGATGCTAAGAGCTGAGGGGAGTGTGGAGCAAATGAACTCCCGTACACTGTCCAGAGAAGTCTTCATTTGTACGAGGCCCCTGGAAAACAGGAGGGATCCATCCGTTGGTTCGTGGAAAAAGCAAGAGAGTTCCAGAAAAACATCTATTTCTGCTTCATTGACTATGCCAAAGGCTTTGACTGTGTGGATCACCACAAACTGTGGAAATTCTTAAAGAGGTGGGCATACCAGACCACCTGACCTGCCTCTTGAGAAATCTGTATACAGGTCAGGAAGCAATAGTTAGAACTGGCCATGGAACAACAGACTGGTAGCAAATAGGGAAAGGAGTACGTCAAGGCTTGTATATCGTCACCCTGCTTATTTAACTTATATGCAGAGTACATCATGAGAAACGCTGGGCTGGATGAAGCACAAGCTGGAATCAAGATTGCCGGGAGAAATATCAATAACCTCAGATATGCCGATGACACCACCCTTATGGCAGAAAGCGAAGAAGAACTAAAGAGCCTCTTGATGAAAGTGAAAGAGGGGAGTGAAAAAGTTGGCCTCAAGCTCAACATTCCGAACACTAAGATCATGGCATCCGGTCCCATCACTTCATGGCAAATAGATGGGGAAACAGTGGAAACAGTGACAGACTTTATTTTGGGGGGCTCCAAAATCACTGCAGATGGCGACTGCAGCCATGAAATTAAAAGACGCTTACTCCTCGGAAGAGAAGTTATGACCAACGTAGACAGCGTATTATACAGCAGAGATATTACTTTGCCAGCAAAGGTCCATGTAGTCAAGGCTATGGTTTTTCCAGTAGTCATGTATGGATGTGAGAGGTGGACTATAAAGAAAGCTGAGCTCAGGAGAACTGATGCTTTTGAACTGTGGTGTTGGAGAAGACTCTTGAGAGTCCCTTGGACTGCAAGGAGATCCAACCAGTCCATCCTAAAGGAAATCAGTCCTGAATATTCATTGAAAGGACTAATGCTGAAGCTGAAACTCCAATCCTTGGGCCACCTGATGCGAAGAGCTGACTCATTTGAAAAGACCCCGATGCTGGGAAAGATTGAAAGCGGGAGAAGGGGATGACAGAGGATGAGATGGTTGGATGGACACCATCACCATCATGGCCACTCAATGGACATGAGTTTGAGTAAACTCCGGAAGTTGGTGATGGACAGGGAGCCCTGGTGTGCTGCAGTCCATGGGGTCTCAAAGAGTCGGACACGAGTGAGCGACTGAGCTGAACTAAGCTGAAAGCTTGAGGCTACTTGAGGCCACCTGGATGGAGGAGGCATGAGACATCAGCTCTAGGTGAAAGTGAGCCTTCTGAAAGCAAGGAAGGAAGACATTGGAAGATGAAGCTTCACTATGAGCAGTGCGCCGCTTTTAGCCAGGAATCTGAGCGAGCTGAGATCCTGACAATCGTGTACCTTTCAGGAAGGCAACATCTACAAATTAGCTTCTCTCTGAAGCTCTCTAGGACACTGTGGTGTCCTGGCGCCCAGAGTGGGGAGGCAGAGGAGGGGTCCTAGAATCAGGCCACCCTGACAAATCTCCTCTTCCTTCCTTCCCCAACACGGGGGAGGAAATGGGCCCTAGGCCCAAGGTTCGGACTGCAGGAGGGACGAGGGCAGCAAGGGCAAGAATCAGCGCAGAAGGCTGTTCCCAGGAAATGGTGTCCAACCTCAGCTGTAGTTTCACATTCTTGCCCAAAGTACACTGTGCTCTTCTGTGTGTGGGCGGGTTTCGGAAGACTGCAGAGCCTGGCGAGAGTCCCCTGCTTGCTGCCCACAAAGAGAACATTGCGTGACTGATAAAGCCCTGAAGATTTTCATTATCAGAGGTCCACGGTTTGGATGTTGCTTATTTGCAACCCGAATTCCTCCAAATACTCAAAGATTCTCTTCATCAGTTGTACTGGGGTTTCATTGTCCAGCAAAAAAATGTGTCCATTTAAATGTACAGGTCCAAGGCCTTTGATAAATCTACCATGTAACTAGCACCTCAGTCAAGAAAGAGAACATTTCCATCACCTAATAAAGTTCCCTTCTGCTCCCTCCCAGTGAATCCCTACCATCCACGTGCAGCCTTAGGCAACCACTGATCTCCTTTCTATTTCGCTTATAGGTTAGAATGCTCTTCACTAGAGCCTGTAATACACATCAATGTGCAACATATAATCTTCTCGGTCTGCCTGCTTTCCCCTCTGCCTCAACGCTTTGGAAATTCAACCATGCTGTGGCACAAATCAGCAGACTAAATTAAAATTGTTCCAATTCACAAGCTGATTATCTCTGCTGAAACGACGCAGATATCACACAATCTCCCAGAACTAGTAAGTGAATTTACCTAGAGTGCAGGATACAAGATTAGAACAAAATCAACCACATTTCTATATCCTAGCAAAGAAGTGTCGGAAAATGAAACTGAAGAGAGTGCTACCACGTACCACTCACAAATACCGGCGATTCTGCGTCGTGAATCTAACAAATGACACACGGTATTTGTATGCCGTAAACCGCAAAACAGTGAACAAAGAAATTGAAAATAGCCTAAGTAAATAGAAGAATATGCCACGATCATGGATTGGCATGTTTACCACAGAAAAGATGAATGTTCTCCCCTCAATTTATCTATAGATCTAATGCAAGTCTAATAAAACCCTGGCACCAAGTTTAGCAGGTGTAGACAAGTTGATTCTAAAGCTTATGAAAAAAGCAAAAGAAACTAAACTAACCCAAACACTGTGAAAGGAAGAATAAAATGGAAGGAGTCATATTATCTCATTTAAAACGTACTAACCCACACAGAAATTGCTTGCATTCCTGCACATTAACAATGAAAGATGAGAAATACAAATCAGGAATACAATCTCATTTACCACTGCAACGGAAAGAATAAGATACCTAGGAATAAACCTGCCTAAAAAGTCAAAGACCTGTGCTCATTAGAACTATAAGACACTGATGAAAGAAGTCAAAGAAGACACAATCAGATGGAGTGATATAGTCAGACGGGAAAGCGTCTGCCTACAATGTGGGAGACCCGAGTTCAATCCCTGGGTCGGGAAGATCTCCTGGAGAAGGAAATGGCAACCCACTCCAGTATTCTTGCCTGGAAAATGCCATGGACAGAGAAGTCTGGTAGGATACAGTCCATGGGGTCGCAAAGAGTCAGATACGACTGAGCGACTTCACTTTTTCTCATACACACACACACACAATGTTCTTGGACTGGAAGAATCAATATTGTGAAAATGACTATTTAACCCAAAGCAAGTTACTGATTCAATGAAATCCCTATCAAATTACCAATGACATTTTTCACTGATTAGAAGAAAAAATTTTACATTTTCCACAAAACATGAAAGACCCCCAAATAGCCAACAGAATCTTTAGAATGAAAAATAGAGCTAGAGCAATCAACCTTCCTGACTTCAGACTACACTACAAAGCGACAGTTATCAAGAAAGTATGGTACTGTCACTTAAACAGAAATAAAGATCAGTGGAACAGGATAGAAAGCCCAGAGATAAACCCACGCACCTATGGTCACCTAATCTTTGACAGAGAGGTGAAAATACACAATGGGGCAAAGACAGCCTCTTTAATAAGCGGTGCTCGGATAACTGCACAGCTACATGTGAAAACAGCAAAATTCTGTAAAGCAATTATCCTTCAATAAAAAATTAATTAATTCAAAAAGAATGAAATTAGAACACTCCCTAAAACCATACACAAAAATAAACTCAAAATGGATTAAAGACTTAAATGTAAGCTCAGACACTATAAACTCTTAGAGGAGCGACTTCCCTAGTGGTCCAGGGGCTAAGACTCCACGCTCCCATTGGAGTGGACCAGGGTTTGTTCCCCGGTAAGGGAACTAGATGTCACATTCCACAGCTAAGTTCCCACATGCCGCAACTAAGGCCCTGAGCAGTGGAAAAAAAAAAAAAGAAATATTGTTTCAAGTAAATTATAAAAAGACTCTTAGAAGCAAACATAGACAGAACTCTCTCTGACATATCACAGGGAAGATCTTTTATGACCCACCACCTAGAGTAATGAAAACAAAAACAAAAATGAACAAATGGGACCTAATTAAATCAAAAGGCAAAGGCAACCATAAACAAGACAAAGAGACAACCCACAGAACGGGAGAAAATATGTGTAAACGTGGCAACCGACCAGGGATTCATCTTTTAAATATACAAACAGCTCGTGTAGCTCAATGTATAAAAAGAGAAACAAACAATCCAATCAAAAAATGGGCCAAATACCTAAGTAAACATTTCTCCAAAGAAGACATACAGATGGCCAACAAACACAGGAAGAGATGCTGAACTTCACTAATTAGTAGAGAAATGCAAAGCAAAACAACAATGGGTGTATAACCTCATACCAGAATGACCATTATCAAAATATCTGTTGTTGCTCAATCACTCAATCATGTCTAACACTGCGACCCCATGGACTGCAGCCCACCAGGCTCCTCTGTCCACAGGATTTCCCAGGCAAGCATGCCGTAGTACATTGCCTTTTCCTTCTCCAGGGGAGCTTCCCAACCCAGGGATCAAACCCGTGTCTCATGCATTGGCAGACGGATTCTTTACCACTGTGCCACCAGGAAAGCCCTTCAAAACAACAATCAGGTATCACTTTCACACTGGTCAGGATGGCCAACATCTAAAAATCTACCGATGATAAACATTGTAGTACTGGGGAGAAAAGGACACTCTCCTACCCTGTTGATGGGAATGCAAATTGGTGCAGCCACATGGAGAACAATAGGGATGTTCCTTAAAAACTAAAAGTAGAACTACTATGAGACCCAGCACTCCCATTCCTGGGCATATACCCCCCGAGAACAGCATGATTCCAAAAGATACATGCACCCCAGTGTTCATTGCCACAATACTTACAATAGGAACCTAAATGTCTATCGACAGAGGAATGGGTAGAGAAGAGGTGATCCATATATACAGTGAAGTATTACTCAGCCATAAAAATGAACATAACTGGGCCACTTTCAGAGACGTGGATGGACCTAGAGACTGTCGTACTGGGTGAAGAAAGTCAGAAAGAGAAAAACAGATTATCTTATAATAGCACTTATGTGTGGAATCTAGAGACATGACCAGATGAACTTATTTGCAAAGCAGAAATAGAGATACAGAGGCAGAGAACAAACATATAGATATCCACAGGGATGATTGGAAGATTGGGATTAACACATATACTCTACACTGCATAAGACAGATAACTAATGAGAACCTACTATATCACACAGGGAACTCTACTTAATTCTCTGCTGGCATAAATGTGAAGGAAATCCAAAAAAAGAGGGGATATGTATATACATATGGCAGATTCCCTTTGCTATACAGCAAACCCTAACACAAAAATTGTAAAACAACCATCCTCCAATAACAATTAATAAAAAATCTTATAAAGGGGGCTCCAAGCAAAAAATAATAATAATAATAATAATCCTTATAAAACTACAGTAAACAAAAGTCAGTGTGACAATGGTGAAGGAACAGACACACGAATAAATAAATCAGAGGGAAGACTCCAGAACTAGCTTCTTCAAATATAGCCAATTCGTTCTGGACAAAGTTGCAAAAGCGACTGAATGAAGAAAGAATTGTCTTATCAGAATATATGTGTGAAGAATGGGATGTCCATCTGAAAGAGAGCCTCATACCTTATCCTAAAACCCACTAAAAATGAATCTTAGATATAAACCAGGAGCATGAAACTGTGAGACATTTAAAAGAAAATAACACACAATCTTCAGCCTCGAGTTTGGCAACAATGTTTTAGCTATGACTCCAAAAAAAAACCAAACAAACAAACAAACAAAAAAAACGCCTTCCTCTGTGAAAGATAATGTCAGGAGTTTGAGAAGACAAATCACAGGCTGGGAGAATGTATTTTAAAATTACATAGCCAACAAAAGTCTTGTATCCAGAACATATAAAGAAAAGTCAAAAGTCAACAGAAAGAAAATAGTGGAAAAAATATTTGAAGAGATACTTCAATGAAAAGAATACACAGGGGCAACTGAGCACGTGAACGAACGTATGTTCAACTTCCCGGGCTCTCAGGCAAGTGCAAATTAAAACTAAGGTGAAATACCAGTCTTCCTATCTTAAAATTGCCAAAACACAACAAAACTAAGCAAAATGAACAAAGAAACAAACAAGAAAACATCAGACAATACCAAATGATGCTAAGGATGGGCAGCGAGTGGACTGGCCACAGGTTACTGGTGGGAATGCAGGGTGGCACAGGCACTGTGGACAGAGATTTATTGCTTCTCATGAAGTTAAACTTATGCTTAGCCACGTGACCAGCAACTTCACCCGAAAGTATTTCCCCTAGGGAAGTTTAACGTGAGTGCGCACAAACCCTGTTCAGGAATGTTATAGCAATAGCTGTGTTCATAATCAACAAAACAGAGCAACAACCCAAACAAATGTCCTTCAGCAAAGTGCATCATTTTCATTTTGGAAAGGAAAGTGAAGTCGCTCAGTCATATCCGACTCTTTGCGACCCCATGGAGTGTAGCCAACAGGCTCCTCTGTCCATGGGATTTGCCAGGCAATAGTACTGGAGTGGCTTGCCATTTCCTTCTGCAGGGGATCTTCCCGACCCAGGGATCGAACCCAGGTCTCCCGCATTGTAGACAGACGCTTTACTGTCTGAGCCACCAGGGAAGTCCTCGTTTTCATATTGTTGAATACTATTCAGCCCTAGAAAGGAAAGAACTATTGATACAGTCAACAATGTGGATGAAACTCAGTAATATTACGCTGAGTGATAGAAGCCAGCCTCAAGTTACTTTTAAATGGCTTGATACGTAGGATGGTCTTGAAAAGACAAATGTGTATTGTCACAGACAGCAAATTGGCGGTGCCTTGGTTAAGTGTGGGAGTAGAGCATGGCTGCAAAAGGATAGCACTGGGGACGTCTTGGGGGTTGCAGAAATGTTCTGTATACTGATTGTGATGGTGGTTACAAGAAGGTTCAGAAGTGCTAAAATTCCTAAAATTGGATGTCCAGAAGATGATGATGCCACCAAACATTAATTTAAAAATAAAGTTAAAGAAATAATGATAAAACAGTCCTTCAACGAACAAACAAACAAAAAGCTTTCATAATTCTCCAGCAGTGGCCTGCACCATAGAAAATACCGAATGTATTTATTTAGGATAAATGAAAACCACGTCAAATATGAGCACAGATCAACACAAAGGAGCAAACATCTATACCCATGCTAAATATGTGGGGGGACTGGGAGGGGAATGGTTTCTAAAAGATTAAGGCAACTGAATGTTTCCAAGAGCAATAACAATGCATTATCTGGGATATAATATATGTTTTAAGAATTGTTTGGAAACAAAAGCAAATGGACAGGATCGTAAAAATAAAGGTGTTGGTGTGGGTAAAGAATCTTATTCTTTGAAAGTGAAAAGTCTACATTTAAATATATATAGCGTATTCTCTACAGGAACCACTTACATATAAAACAAAAGGAATACGTAATAAATATGTACATTAAAATGGAATACTGAGAACTACATCAGCAGTACAGAAGATGGCAAGGGAATTGGGTGAAAGGAAGAAAGGAAAAACTGAAGGAAATATGGAAAGAAAGAAGGGCAGAAGAAAGAGAGAGAAAGAAAAGGAGGAATGAAGGAAAGAAAGAAAAGAGGGAAAGAAATTGACTTGAAATAAGATGACAGATTTAAAGCCAATACTATTTCTACTTAAACTATATGTAAATATCCTGAACTTTCCAAGTAAAAGGTTGAGATTTCTAGATAGAATAGGTGCACGATTCCATAATTTGTTGTTAAATAGAAACTCATTTTAGTTTAGAGACAGAGGCAGGTTAAATGGAAAAGGGTTGGAAAAAATAGGCCATATGTAACGGTAAACTGTAAGACAAAATGAGAAGGTATGATAAAGGATAAGGTCGATTGTAGGATCAGGAGTACTAATCAGTGATAAATAAGCATATTTAATAACGGGGGGAAAAGGGCTAATTACTCAGGAAAACACAACAGTCCTCAATGCACTGGACAATTGAACTTTAAATTACATAAAGGGAAAACAGACTGAACTTGAAAGAGATCTAGATAGACAAATGCATTTAACATTTGGGACATTCAAACATTTTTTCTGAGATTTTGGTAGAGTAAGTAGGCAGAAGGCCAGTAGTTATAAAGAGAACTTTAACAACATTCTCAACTACTTAGACCTAATTATAGTACATTCCTCTCAATAGCAGCAGAAAACACATCCTCTTCAAAGGCACATGGGACGTGCACCAAGAAAGAGCCTCTCATCGGATTAGAAAACAATACTCCATCAATTAAGAAGGATTAAAGTCATGTAGAGGAAGTCCTCTGGGCACAGTGGAATCAATCGAGAAATTCATAGCAAGAAGTTTTCTAGAGAATCCCCAGACTTTGTAATTTAACAAAGATTTCAAAATAACACACGATCAGAGAGACACTAGGGAAATCTGAAAGTATTATCAACTAAAGGGAAATGTAAACACAACATATCAACTTTGGTGTGATTAAGTTAAAGCCTTGGTTAGAGAGAAATTTGCTCTTTGCGTGATTATATTTAGAAAGAGGAAAGGGCTAACATCAAGGAACTACAAAACTGAGATGCCTCCAAAAGAAGTCAAAATTAATCTGAGAGGAAGTAGAAGGAAACAATAAAGATAGCAATGAAATGGAAAACAAAGAAGTCATAGAGAAAATACAATGGAGTCAGCAGCTGATCCATTCAAAACATTTATACAATGTGTAAACTGGATGTAGACTAATCAAGAAAAGAAAGTCACTAAGACACAAGTGGCCAGTGTAAGAAGCCACAGAATGGACATGACTTCAGAGTGCAAAAATGCTAAAATGACAGTAAGGGACTAATTAGAAAAACTGTAATAGAAAGACAACATAGAAAAAAAAAAAACAAACACAACCAATTGTTAGAAAGACACAGTTTTTCAAAGCACACTCAAGAAGACAGAGAATACCTTCGTATCCTTATATCTCTTAAAGAAATGGAATTTTTGGCTAAAATCTTCCCACAAAGGAAACTCCAGGCACAGTTGGCCTCGCTGGTCTGGTCTATGGACCATTTCAGGAAGAAATAGCACCAATTTATACAATCCTGTCAGAAAAATGAAGAGAATGTGACACTTGGCAATTCTCTCTCTGAAGCTATGATCCTTATACCAAACTATCCCTATACCAAAACCAGACCAAGACATTACAAGAAAATATAACTGCAAACCAATATTCCTCAAGAAGATAGACACAAACATTTGTAACAAAAGGTTAGTAAATAAAAAACAACAGACATAAAAGAAACTTTCTGACCAAATGGGGTAACTCTCAGAGTGAAAGTCCTCTTGAATATTTGGAAATCAATATATGAAATCAAGCATATTAATCTCTCCAAAAGAGAGCCATGCCGTCATCTCAAATGATGCACATCCTAGGCAGAACAATGGCACCCAAGTGCAGTAATCTCCGTAGCCTGTGAATATGTTACTTTACATGGCAGAAAATACTCTGCAGATGTCATTAAGTTGAGGATTTGAGATGTGGAGATTATCCTGGATGATCTGGGTGGACCAATGTAATCACAAAGGTCCTATTTATAAGGGGTGGCAGGAAAATGAGACTGAAGAGTAGGAGATGTGATGTCAGAAGCAGAGGTCAGAGAGGAGGGAAGCTGGAAGATGCTAGGCTGCTGCCTTTGAACATGGAGAAAGGGGCAGGATCCAAGGAGTAGAGGTGGCCTCTAACATAGGAAAGGCATGGGACAGATTCTTCCCTAGTAGCCTCAGAGGAACATAACACTGTGGACACGTTGACTTTGGCCCTGTTAAAACCCATTTCACACTTCTGACCTCCAGAATGGTAAGATAACAAAATTGTGTTGTACTAAGCCAAGCATGTGGTAATTTGTTGTAGCTGCAGGAGAATGCTAATATAATTCAGAAAAAGGACTTAACAGAATGTAACATTCTACTCGGGCTCAGATGGTAAAGAATCGACCTGCAATGTCGGAGAGCTGGGTTCAATCCCTGGGTGGGGAAGATCCCCTGGAGAATCGCCTGGCAACCCAGTGCAGTATTCTTGCCTAGAGAATTCCATGGACAGAGGAGCCTGGTGGGCTACAGTCCATGTGGCAGCAAAGACTTGGACATGACTGAGTGACTAACACTTTCTCTTTTCCAATAATCTACCCAGATTAAGAATTCTCTGGAAACTGGAAACAGGAGAGAGCCCCTAACCTGATAAATGTCACCAAGAGCACACTCCACAGTTAAAAAGCTGAGGACTTTCCCCCTAAGATCTCTCGTCACTCCTGATCGGCCCTGGACTGTCAGTCCTAAGTAGGGCATTAAGGCAAGATTTTAACGGAGAAGGCAATGGCACCTCACTCCAGTTCT
>NW_011494950.1:7190272-7191170 GCF_000754665.1 Bison bison bison | reverse complement strand
ACTCTCAAAAATCAATATTTTGGCCACCTGATGGAAGCTCCAATACTTTGGCCAACTGATGAGAAGAACTGACTCTTTGGAAAAGACCCTGATTCTGTGAAAATTGAAGGCAGGAGATGAGAGGGATGACAGAGGATGAGATGGTTGGATGGCATTGCTGAGTCAATGGTCATGAGTTTGAGCAAGCTCTGGGAGTTGGTGATGGACAGGGAGGCCTGGCGTGCTGCAGTCCATGAGGTCACAAAGAGTCGGACACAACTGAGCAACTGAACTGAAAAATTAATAGAATGAATATATAGACAAGTAGAATATTGTCAACCTGAAAAGCACTGTGAACTGATTGAATATAATTAAGATTTATACAATGTTCACACAACAGTAGGATACAAATTCTACTCAAGTTTACCTAGAGTGTAAAGTAGGAGACACTGGAACATATCCAGGGACAGCAAACAAGGTGCAAAAATTTCATGGTCTAAAGGTTTTGAAATCATACAGAGTCTGTTCTCTTATTATTCACGTACTGTGGATTATGTTAGAAATAAATATGAAAAGATATTTGAAAATAACCTAAATATTTTCAAGTGCAATGTGACATTTACCAAGAGAGATTTTCAACTTAGCCATTGAAAGCCTCAATGAAGTTAGACTGAAAAAACAGAGGGTCATTGCTGAGAAGACAGAATATCTTTTAAAGGCCTGCAAAATCACCTCACTTAGTGATGAAATGTTGAAACTGTCCCCTCTGAGATCATGAAAAAGACCAGGCTATCCATTATCATACAGACATTGCCACAGAAGCAATAGAAGTGATCTCGCAAGTACAGCCTTTAAGGAATCAGAGGACATAGACATGAATGTTCACTACAGTAACATTTTCAATACTTCAGGACTGCAA
>NW_011494950.1:7189290-7190172 GCF_000754665.1 Bison bison bison | reverse complement strand
TTATTTTAATTGGAGGTTAATTACTTTACAATATTGTATTGGTTTTGCCATACATCAACATGAATCAGAATATGAGGTCAGCAAACAAAAATCAATTACAGTTATCTGATGAATTTATTTTCAGAGCATCAATGGAGAAACAGACATAGATAACAGGCCTATGGATACGTGGGGAGGGGAGGAGGGAGATGGTGAGATGTATGGAGAGAGTAACATGGATACAGACATACCATATATAAAATAGATAGCCAATGGGAATTTGCTAGATGACTTAGGGAACTCAAACAGGAGCTCCTTGACATCTAGAAGAGTGGGATGGGAAGGGAGATGGAAAGGAGGTTCATGTGGGAGGGAACATGGGTGTACCTATGGCTGATTCTCATTGATGTTTGACAGAAAACCACAAAATTCGGTTAAGCAATTATCCTTGAATTAAAAATAAATAAGTCAAATAATATCTAAAATAGCTTCCAAGTGAAATTACACAGAACAAATATACAAAGTATATGTAAAATATTAAAATATATCCTAACACAATCAAAGAAATCAATTATAGTTATTTAATGGAGAAATAATTAGAATTTTAAATGAAATTATAATTTATAATTTATGCAAAACATGAACCACTTACAGGTGACATTAACAAAATGTGAGTGGAATACAAAATGATACACAGTAAGAATTGCTGAGAGAAATTCACAACTAAGTAAATAAATGGAGCATGTGTTTGAATTTTCAGAGTCAATAGTGTTAAGAAGCAAATTATCCCACAGTTGACCTATTGATACAGAGCACGTTCAATGACTAGAAAGCAACAAGATAATTCTACAACTTTTACTGACATACAAAGGGTTGGAATAGTCCAAATAACACAGAAAGAGA
>NW_011494950.1:7188754-7189190 GCF_000754665.1 Bison bison bison | reverse complement strand
AGAAGACAAATATGAAGATATATATAAATGATACTGGTTTTATAAACTTATACTAAAAATAATGACCTCTTGAGGTTAAAACCATATGCATTTGTGTATTTATATCTGTGAGGGATTAAAAATCATGAAAGCAGCAATATTAAAGTAAGGAAAGGGTAAATATGGACCAAGTGTTCTAACACATCCACAATTTTGGGGATGAGAAAAAGGGACCAATTTATTTCAGATTTTGAGGAGTTAAGATTTCAAGTTGTAGTCTCCCAGTAACCACTAGACTTGGATTACTGTTGATATTGAATGGTTTTTTGGAAATGAACAGAGATCATTCTGCCATTTTTGAGACTGCACCCAAATACTGCATTTCAGACTCCTTTGTTGACTATGAGGGCTACTTCATTTCTTCTAAGGGATTCTTGCCCACAGTAGTAGATATCTG
>NW_011494950.1:7188492-7188654 GCF_000754665.1 Bison bison bison | reverse complement strand
AAGACCTTTTAGAACTGACACTCAAAAAAAGGTGTCCTTTTCATCATAGGGGATTGGAATGCAAAAGTAGGAATTCAAGAGATACCTGGATTAACAGGCAAGTTTGGCCTTGGAGTATAAAATGAAGCAGGGCAAAGGCTAACAGCTTTGCCAAGAGAATGC
>NW_011494950.1:7187584-7188392 GCF_000754665.1 Bison bison bison | reverse complement strand
TTGGAAATGAACAGAGATCATTCTGCCATTTTTGAGACTGCACCCAAATACTGCATTTCAGACTCCTTTGTTGACTATGAGGGCTACTTCATTTCTTCTAAGGGATTCTTGCCCACAGTAGTAGATATAATGGTCATCTGAGTTAAATTTGCCTATTGCAGTCCATTTTAGATCACTCGTTCCTAAAATGTCCATGTTCACTATTGCCATCTCCTATTTGATCACTTCAAATTTATACCTTGATTCATGGACCTGACATTCCAGGTTCCTATGCAATAATGTTCTTTACAGCATTGGATTTTACTTCCATTACTAGTCACATCCGCAACTGGGTATTGTTTTCGCTTTTGCTCTATCTCTTCATTCTTTCTGGAGTTATTTCTCCCCTCTTCTCCAGTAGCATATTGGGCACCTACAGACCTGGGAAGTTCATCTTTCAGTGTCGCATTTTTTTGCCTTTTCATACTGTTCATGGGGCTCTCAAGGCAAGAATGTTAAAGTGGTTTGCCATTCCCTTCTCCAGTGGGCCGCGTTTTGTCAGAACTCTCCATGATGACCCATCCATCTTGGGTAGCCCTACATGGCATGGCTCATAGTTTCATTGTATTAGACAAGTCTGTGAATCATTTGATCAGTTTGGTTAGTTTTCTGTGACTGTGGTTTTCATTCTGTTTGCCCTCTGATCGATAAGGATTAAGAGGCTTGTAGAAGCTTCCTGATAGGAGGGACTGGCTGTGGGGGGATCTGGGTCTTGTTCGGGGCTGTGTTCCCACCCTGTGGTTTGGCCTGAGGCCAAACTATGGTAGGA
>NW_011494950.1:7186814-7187484 GCF_000754665.1 Bison bison bison | reverse complement strand
AAATCAAATCCCTTACAATTATACAGTGGAAGTGACAAATAGATTCAAGGGATTAGATCTTATAGACAGAGTACCTGAAGAACTATAGACAGAGGTTTATGACATGGTACAGGAGGCAGTGATCAAAACCACACCCCCCCCAAAAAAAAAATAAAAAAAAACAACCCCCAAGAAAAAGAAATGCAAAAGGGCAAAATGGCTGCCTGAGGAGGGCTTACAAATAGCTGAGCTAAAGGCAAAGGAGAAAAGGAAAGATACACCCTTCTAAATGCAGAGTTACAAAGAATAGCAAGGAGAGATAAGAAAGCCTTCCTAAGTGATCAGTGCAAAGAAACAGAGGGAAAAAATAGAATGGGAAAGACTAGAGATCTCGTCAAGAAAATTTGAGATACTAAGTGAACATTTCATGCAAAGATAGGCACAATAAAGGATAGAAACAGTATGGACCTAACAGAAGCAGAAGATATTAAGAAGAGGTGACGAGAATACACAGAAGAACTACGTAAAAAAGATCTTCATGATCTGGATAACCATGATGGTGTGATCACTGACCTAGAGCCAGACATCCTGGAATGTGAAGTCAAGTGGGCCTTAGAAAGCATCACTACGAACAAAGCTAGTGGAGGTGATGGAATTCCAGTTGAGCTATTTCAAATCCTGAAAGATGATG
>NW_011494950.1:7185999-7186549 GCF_000754665.1 Bison bison bison | reverse complement strand
CAATTGCACTCATCTCACACACTAGCAAAGTAATGCTCAAAATTCTCCAAGCTAGGCTTCAACAATACGTGAACCATGAACTTCCAGATAGATGTTCAAGCTGGTTTTAGAAAAGGCAGAGGAACAAAAGATCAAATTGCCAACATCTGTTGGAGCATAGAAAAAGCAAGAGAATTCCAGAAAAACACTTATTTCTGCTTTATTGACTACTCTAAAGCCTTTGACTGTGTGGATCACAACAAACAGTGGAAAATTCCCAAAGAGATGGGAGTACCAGACCACCTTACCTGCCTCCTGAGAAACCTATATGCAGGTCAAGATGCTATAGTTAGAACCGAACATGAAACAACAGACTAGTTCCAAATTGGGAAAGGAAGATGTCAAGGCTGTAAATTGTCACCCTGCTTATTTAACTTATATGCAGAGTACATCCTGCAAAATGTCGGGCTGGTTGAAGCACAAGCTGGAGTCAAGATTGCACAGAGAAACATCAATAACCTCAGATATGCATATGATACCACCCTTATGGCAGAAAGTGAAGAGGAACTAA
>NW_011494950.1:7185556-7185899 GCF_000754665.1 Bison bison bison | reverse complement strand
TATACATGTAGATTGAATTATTTGCTGTACAGTAGAAACTAACCCAACATTATAAATCAGCTGTATTTCAACAAAATTTTTTAAAAGAATAAATATTTATTATGGGTGTGTTCATGCATGCATAGTCGCTTCAGTCATGTCTGACTCTTTGAAATCCTTGACTGTAGCCAAGTAGGCACCTTTGTTCATGGGATTCTCCAGGCAAGAATACTGACATGGGTTACCATGCCCTCTTCCAGGGGATCTTCCTGACCCAGGGGTCCAACATGCTTCTCTTGTGGCTCTTGCACTGCAAACAGATAATGTACCCCTGAGCCACCAGGAAAGCCCATTTATTGGGTTC
>NW_011494950.1:7183647-7185238 GCF_000754665.1 Bison bison bison | reverse complement strand
GAGAATCCCAGGGACGAGGGAACCTGGTGGGCTGCTGTCTATGGGGTCGCACAGAGTCGGACACGACTGGGGCGACTTAGCAGCAGCAGTTCTTTAATTCCATATCACTTATCCTAATTTGCAGTGCAACAATGAAGTCGGTCCAATGAGTTTGGAAGCTCAAAATACATGGCCCATATTAGGCCAATCATTACTGAGTGAATGAATTATTAGTCACTTCATACATAGGGGCAGGGGAGGGGGGGTGAGAGGAAGAGCAAAATATAAAGAGAAGGAGGAAGGACAACGAGCAAGACACAATGAAATACCAGAATGAAAAACTAAGGAGGGGAAGAAGAGATGAGGGATGGGGAAGACAGAGTGGGGAGAAACTGAAAGACAATCAAGTAGGAGAGAGAGAGACAGGAGAGGAGAGATGAGAGGGAGATGACATATGTTGACGGGGTCATAGCCCAGATAAGCCCACAAGAATCCCTGGACCAGCCAGCATGATGTGGGGAATGATATCTGTATTCATGTGCATGTGCATGTATGTGCATGCACCTTTGCGTTTTCTGTGTCATAATTGCAGGGATCCTCATACCTGTAGAAATTGGAATTGCTTTGCTCATATTGAAAAAATTTGCTCAAATCTCTACTCCCAAGAGCCTTTATATCAAGACCACCTTTGCTTTCCACCCACACTGTAATGCATCACTCAGCTCCGGTTTCCATGGTAACCAAGGTATTGTTTCCTGTCACGTCTAGGAACTAAGCATGAAACAAAGAGAAAAGCAGAGAAATGTACGCACTCTCTCTTCCTCTGAGGTACACAAGCTACTATTTAGGGATTAAAAAAGCACATGGTATTTAATTCTACCTTGCCCTGCCCCTACTTCCTGGGGAAGAAGATAGAAGTTTTAGAGCAGCACAATATAAATCTAGGATTTCTACCTGTCCATAATGTACTTACATAGTTGGCAGACATCAGTTTCCTTGGCCTTTAGCCACCTTCTTGCCAACAATTTTTTACCTCCAAACCACGCCCACAGATTCCAGGACTCCTGCTACCCAACTCACTCTCCCTGTTCTCACCTTGTAACCTCTGTTTCATGATATAGGTTTCCAGTAGCCCCAATTTTCTAGCAGAGAACTTGCTTCTAGCCAGAATTCAGATATACTACTCCCAGAAAAGTTCTATGATCCCCAGTAGGGAAGTCACTCAGGATAGATGACTCCCTCCTCTCCTCTTTATTCTGGGAGACTGCTATCCAGACCATGAGACTAGTTGATTGAGCTCCCACTTCCTGCCTCAGCCCTGTTCCACCAGGGCTTTGTGGAGACTGAGAGGACAGGGGTCTCTGCTAGCCTCCTGAATTTGAAAAGCAGCAGAACTAAGCAAGCCTCTCTTCCCTACCCACTTATCCCAAAGTAGCCTATTATCTGCTTTGCATTTTCCCCTCATTTCAGAGACTGGACAACCAGGCTCCCAGGCAGGATGTGAGATGTTTCAGGGCACCAGTTTGGGAAGAAAGAGAGCACAAAATCTGAGATATGTCCCCATCTACCACTCCCTTATCTCACAGTTTGTAGGATGTGTCTAGAAGTCCAT
>NW_011494950.1:7182647-7183547 GCF_000754665.1 Bison bison bison | reverse complement strand
ACATTAAAGGTAAATACTCCAGTCAAGGAAAAGAAAACAAAAAAGATTAACAAGCCAAATGAAGAAGGAGGAGGAGGAAGTGGAGAAGCATTAGGCAGAAGATGGAAAAAATGGCAATGTATGCTTCACGGTATACGCTACTTCAAATACAAGCATACAGAAAATTAATGTTATGAATTGGTAAAATACATACCTGAAAAATATTGATCAAAACAAGCTGGTGTAGCTCTATTTCTATCAAAACTTTGGCCTCTGAGGCAAAAAGACATTTACTTAGGTAAATGTTATAATTATTAACTTAAAAATCATAAATTACTCAAATTCACCAGGAAAATAAAACAATTATGAGTCTGTTTTCACTGAATAATGTGGTTTCAGTATATGATGCAAACCTTGGCACAGTTGCAGGGACATATATATTACTCCACCATCATAGTGGGAGATTTCAGAACACTTCTCTCAGTGAATGATACAACACATACATAAAAATTCGCAAAGACATGAGAGATTTGAAAAGTACAGTGAACATACTTAGCAATATATATTTATGCATTCCTATCACATTCAACTGCACAACTGCAAGATACACAGTCTTTTCAATGCTAATGATGTTTACCAAAAAACACCACATGTTGACCATAAAGCAAGTCTTCAGAAAATTTCAAGACAATGAAATAGGAGTATATTCCCTGACGAAAATGCTATTCAGCTGTAAGTTGATTAATGATGATAATTAGAAAATCCCCTGCATGTTTTAAAATTAATATCCTTTGGGGGATTTTCCTGGCTGTACAGTGGCTAAGACTCCAAGCTCCCAATGCAGGGGTCTGAGTGTGATCCCTGGTCAAGGAACTAGATTTCATATGCCACAACTAAGAGTTTGCATGCTGCAACTGAAGA
>NW_011494950.1:7182191-7182547 GCF_000754665.1 Bison bison bison | reverse complement strand
CTGATGCTGAAGCTGAACCTCCAATACTTTGGCCACCTGATACGAAGAACTGACTCATTTGAAAAGATCCTGATGCCAGGAAAGATTGAAGGTAGGAGGAGAAGGGGACGACAGAGGATGAGATCCCAGCATCAAGATCTATTCAAATGAGTCAGTTCTTTGCATCAGGTGGTCAAAGTATTGGAGCTTCAGCATCAGCATCAGTCCTTCCAATGAATATTCAGGACTGATTTCCTCATGTCCATCACTGACTCGATGGACATGAGTTTGAGCAAGCTCTGGGAGTTGGTGATGGATAGGGAAGCCTGGCATGCTGCAATCCTTGGGTTGCAAAGAGTCAGACATGAGTAGGCAAC
>NW_011494950.1:7181717-7182091 GCF_000754665.1 Bison bison bison | reverse complement strand
AACTAAACATCCCGTAAGAACTAAGACTGGGTGTTCAGCCAAATTATATATATATATATATCCTTCTAAATTACCCAGAGCATGAAGAAGAAAGCAGTGAAATTATTAAAAATTATGAACTGAATACTAAAGAAAATTTGTAGGATCCAGCTTCAATATGTGTACTAGAGAAAAAGAAAGGAAAAAACAATCAATGACATGTGCATCATCTCAGCCATGTGAACAGATAGCAGATTCAACACAATGAAAGCAGCAGAGATGAAATAACAATAAATTAGCCAGTGGTTTGCTAATTTATGCTCTAGACAATCACAAAACAACAACTCAAGCCTGTTTTATAGTGCTTACTGATTTCTGCGGTGTAAATACTCTCA
>NW_011494950.1:7180709-7181617 GCF_000754665.1 Bison bison bison | reverse complement strand
ACAAAACAACAACTCAAGCCTGTTTTATAGTGCTTACTGATTTCTGCGGTGTAAATACTCTCACCATGGTGATTTCAAGCTACCCATGTGTTATTGCTGGAGACAGAGATGAGGGGAGAAGCACAGAAGCTCACCAATATGTAATATTTGGGCCATACAGACCCAGGAGTTCTAAATAAGCTCAAGAGCAAAAGGAAGAGTAAAACGTAATAAAATAATTCAGAAGTACTACATAAATTATACTAGCCAAGTTTAATTCTTGGTAAAGGCAACACAATTGACAATCACCTCATGTAAGCTCGAACAAAAAAGAGAGAAGTTATCTAAAAATTAATGTCTGGAATGAATTAAGAGACATGATTATAGATATAATAAATATATTAAGAGATCATTAGTCAAAATCATAAACAACTTTATGCAAATAAATATGAATAATTAGATATGATGTACAAGTTTTGAGAAAGCACAAGATGATACCAAAACGAACTAAAACTCTGAATTGTCCCATAAATACTAAATGAATTGAATCTGAAGAAAACAACAGCAGAAACAACTTCCATATTCTGATATCTCACCAACCAGTTCTACAAAACTTGAAAGAAGAAAAAAATAGCAATATTATATACAAGGCAGAAAGTATAAAAAACAGCAATCACTTCTCAGCTCATTCTATGAAGTCTAGACATTATGAGAAATGAAATATATAGGGTAATATTTCACATTAACATAGAAGGAAAAATCATGAATAAAACACTGACAAAAATAATCCAGTTATATATTTTAAAAGGATAATATATCACAAGCAAGTCAAAACTACTGTAAAAATGAAGTGGTTCAACACTTAAAAATTAATGTATTTAATAGAATTAACATACTAAGGATAAAATAAACTTACATTTCCTACAGAT
>NW_011494950.1:7179351-7180609 GCF_000754665.1 Bison bison bison | reverse complement strand
TGCTGTATTCCATGGAAAAGTTAATAAAGATATTCATATAAATAGACTTCCAGGAGGATAAAAAGAATAGATTCTTTGGTGATTTTTTGACCACTATCAACCATAAAATGCCATTTAAAGTATACATTGGTAACAGATATGATTGTAAACAAAGATGTGCCTCCAAAATAACCTATGTCTTGAAGAAAGAAGCATTGAAATTAGAAGTTATTTTGAGCTAATATGGAAAACTTGGAGACCATTGCCCACTCTAACTATGAAATCTCTACTCTTGGGATGGTTTGATTATCCAGGAAGAACCTCCTGCATCCATGGGGAAAAGGCAAGGTGCCAGCACTCTGTCTCACAAATTGGGCATGAGATTGAGGATAGAAATTTTATGTACAGTACATTTTCTACTTAAATCCCTGTGTTGGGTTTGGATGCCTGCTTTCACCTGATCCTGAGGTCCCATGTCCTTTCACCTGATCCTGAGGTCCCATGTCCATAAATCTGCTGATTCACTCCCTCCAGATTGTTAAGTCTCTTCTCTAACTCCCTAGTGTTTGGGGAAATTAATTTGCTGAGAGGGGCTCTGGTGTCTAAATGTTTCTTAACTAACCTAAAAACAATCATGCAATTTACAACCCCCCACCCCTAATTTGTAGGGGTACTGGCCATTGCCAATCTTGCAGACAGTTGAAAGGTCTGCTTGGGACTTTCCTCACTGCTGGGCTCTAAATCCACCAAGTCATATAGCACTCAATTGTCTGTTTTCCACCTTCTAATACTTGATAATTATTATTGTCTCCTTGTCCATCCTTTTTGTCCTTGTGAGGTTAGGACTCTAAGAAAAAAGATCTGGCAAGGCCAGAGGGACAAGGAAGAGATGGAAGAAGAAAGAATGAGCAAGAGAATGGATGAAGGGCATGAACAAAGGTGCCTCTGGGGAACTTGGAAGCAGGAACAAGGATGCAGTGACAAGATGAAACAGCTCCTTACCTGTTTTGATCTGTTTGCTGGTCAGATTCAAAGAAGTAGACATCCCATTAGATTTATTGTTCCCACCTTCAAGTGTGCTGGACACCTTATGTGAAGGTCCCACCATGCTGCAAAGGAGGGTAGTGACCCCAACATAAAACAGAAGACAGTAAAACCTATAGAGGCAATAAGGTGATGCTCGGTGGCAAATGTTGATGGCATTTCCTTCACAGAGCTCCCCAGGGAAATTAGGTCCCCTATTGTTCACATTTATAGCTTCTTGTTCTTTAATTCTGGA
>NW_011494950.1:7178219-7179251 GCF_000754665.1 Bison bison bison | reverse complement strand
GGTAAGGATGTGGAGAAAAGGGAGACCTTGTGTACTATTGGTGGGAATAAAATTGGTAGAGCCACCATGGAAAGCAATATGGAGGTTCCTCAAAATATTAAAAATTAAACTACCACATGATCCAACAATCTTACTTCTGAGTATATATCCTAAGTAAAGGAAGTCACTGTCTTGAAGAGGTATCTGCACCTTCATGTTCATTCAGTACTATGTACATTAGCCAAAGCTTGGAAACAACCTAAGTATCCATCTACAGGTAAATGAATAAAGAAAATGTGAGAGATGTAGTGGAATATTATTCAGTCATAAAAGACAATGAAAACCTGGAATCTTGAAAATATGAGTGGACCCTGAGGGCAGTATGCTAAGTGATATAAGTCGAAAGAGATAGATGAACGCTGCATGTTTTAACTTACATGTGGAATCTACAAAAGCTAAACTCATAGAAACAGAGTAGATTGGTGGTTGCCAGTGGTTAGAGAGTGGGGGAAATGGACGATGCTTGTCAAAGGCTACAGGATTCTTGTTAAAAGAAGAAAAAGTTCTCGGATTCTAATACACAGCCTTGTGATTATATTTAACAATACTCTATCACATACTCTTGGTTGTAAGGTAGTAAATCTTAAATGACCGTACCACACACACACACACACACACACACACACATTGTAACTGTGTGATAAAATGGAGGTGTAAACTGACATCATGGTAGCAATCACTTCACAGTACATACATGAATGAAATCATCATGCTGTACCACTTAAGCTTACACAATTAATCCAGTCAGAATATCTTATATTTTAATTTTTTTCAATTATTAAAGTATGATAGCACATTTATAGTAGACTTGGAAAATACAGAACAAGGTTACATATAGTTTCTTTATTATTATTATTATTTTTTTTTTTTACTTTACAGTATTGTATTGGTTTTGCCATACATCAACATGCATCCACCATGGGTGTACACATGTTCCCCGTCCTGAACCCCCCTCCCACCTCCCTCCCCATACCATCCCTCTGGGTCAGCCCA
>NW_011494950.1:7176584-7178119 GCF_000754665.1 Bison bison bison | reverse complement strand
TTTCAATATCAAACTCTCAAAAATTAATAGAATGAATATTCAGAGAAGTAGAAGGATATGATAGATCTGAAAAGCACTGTGAACCTATTCAATATAACGAAGATTTATAAAATTTTCACACAACAGTAGGATACAAATTCTATTCAAGTTCACATAGACTGTAAATCAGAGACACTGGAACGTGTCTAGGGACATAAAGCAGCGTGCAAAAATTTCATGGTCTAAGGTTTTGAAATCATAGAGTCTGTTCTCTTATTGTTGTGGATTATGTTAGAAATCAATATCAAAAGGTATTTGAAAATAACCCATACATTTCCAAGTGCAATATGACATTTATCAAGAGAGATCTTCGACTTATCCATCTAAAGCCTCAATGAAGTTAGACTGAAAAAAACGGTGGATGATTACAGAGAAGACAGAATATCTTTTAAAAGCCTACAAAATCCACCTCACTTAGTGATGAAATGTTGAAAGTTTCCCCTCTGAGATCAAGAAAAAGACCAGGCTATCCAAGTACAGCCTTTAACGATTCAGAGGACATAGATATGAATGTTCACCACAGAAACATTTTCAGTGCTTCAGGACTGCAAACTACTGAAATGTCCATTAGAAATAGAAGGTATTGGGCTTCCCTGGTGGCTCAGTGGTAAAGAGTCCAACTGCCAATGCAGGAAACCTGGGTTCAATCATTAATCTCGGAAGCTCCCACATGCTGTGGAACAACTAAGCCCATGTGCCACAACTATTGAGCCTGTGTTCCAGAGCTCAGAAGCTGCAACCACCGAGACCAGGTGCCACAGCTACTGAAGCCCGTGTGCCCTAGATCCCATGCTCCACAACAAAAGAAGCCACTGCGATGAGAAGCCATGCAATGCAGCTAGACAGTAGCCCCCACTTGCCACAACTAGAGAAAAGCCTGCACAGCAATGAAGACCCAACCCATATAAATATAAATCAATATAATTATAACAAAAAATAAATATAAGGCATATCAGTTTTGGTATGGTCATACATATTTAAATACTATTCAGTAATGGAAATCAATGAACGACAACTAACACCACAACAGAAATGAATAGCAATATATAAAAATACATCAAAAGAAAGGTAGATTATAAGAATATATATTTGGCGAGTGCAAGAGGGATAAAGTAGCAGTTCAGGATTTCCAGATACAAATGTCTCCATATAAAATAGATAAGCAACAAGGACATAATATATAGCACAGGGAACTCTATTCAATGTCTTTTAATAATAAACCATGATGGAAAAGAATATATATATATATATTTACATGTAGAATTGAATTACTTTGAGTACACTAGAAACTAACACTACATTATAAATCAACTGTACTTCAATAAAAAAATTTTAAAAGGATAGGTATTTATTTTGTGTGCATCTGTGTATGCATAGTTGCTTCAGTCGTGTTTGACTCTTTGCAACACTATGGACTATAGCCCACCAGGCTCCTCTGCCATGGGATTCTCCAAGAAAGAATACTGGAGCAGTTACTATGCCCTCCTCCAGGGGAT
>NW_011494950.1:7175706-7176484 GCF_000754665.1 Bison bison bison | reverse complement strand
CCACTAGTGCCACCTGGTAAACTAACACCATGAAAAAGCAAATAGCAATATATAAAAATATATTAAAAGCAGAGACATTACTTTGCTGACAAAGGTCCATCTAGTTAAATCTATGGTTTTCCAGTAGTCATGTATGGATGTGAGAGTTGGACCATAAAGAAAGCTGAACGCTGAAGAATCGATGCTTTTGAACTGCAGTGTTTGGGAAGACTCTTGAGAGTCCTAGAGGAAATCAATACTGATATTCATTGGAAGGACTGATGCTGAAGCTGAAGCTCCAATACTTTGGCCACCTGAGGAAAAGAGCTGACTCATGAAGAAAAGATCCTGATGCTGGGAAAGATTGAAGGCAGGAGGAGAAGGGGACAACAGAAGATGAGATGGTTGGATGGCATCACTGACTTGATGGACATGAGTTTGAGCAAGCTCTGAGAGTTGGTGATAGACAGGGAAGCTTAGTGTGCTGCAATCCATGGGGTCACAAAAAGTGACTGAACTGAACTGAACTGAATGTATAAAAATATAATGTTGTCAAAATCAGGTAGATTATAAGAATATATATTTAGCAAGTGTTGGAGGGATAAATTAGCAGTTCAGGATTTCCAGATACAAATGTCTCCATATAAAATAGATAAGCAACAAGGTCATAATGTATAGCACAGGGAACTCTTTTTAGTGTCCTTTAATAAGCCATAATGGAAAAGAATATGAAATGTATATATATACCTATATATATATATATACACACACACATATATATATATACATGTATATTAAA
>NW_011494950.1:7173196-7175606 GCF_000754665.1 Bison bison bison | reverse complement strand
CTTTTGTGATGCAATAATTTACAGATCAAAACATTTACATTTTGTGCAATTCCATTTTCTGTGCAATTCCATTTTTTTGTGCTGTATTCCATGGAAAAGTTAATAAAGATATTCATATAAATAGACTCCAAGAGAATACATAAAGAATAGATTCTTTGGTGATTTTTTGACCACTATCAACCATAAAATGCCATTTAAAGTATAAATTGGCAACAGATATGTTTGTAAACAAAGATGTGTCGCTGAAATAACCTATGGCTGGAAGAAGGAAGCATCAAAATTAGAAATTATTTTGAACTAATATGGAAAAATTGGAGACCATTGCCCACTCTAATTATGAAATCTGTACTCTTGGGATGGTTAGATTACCCAGAAAGAACCTCCTGCATCCATGGGGAAAAGGCAAGGTGCCAGCACTCTGTCTCGCAAATTGGGCATGAGATTGAGGATTGATCTTTTATGTATAGTACATTTTCTACTTAAATCCTTGTGTTGGGTTTGGATGCCTGCTTTCACCTGATCCCGAGGTCCCACATCCATAAATCTGCTGATTGACTCCCTCCAAATTGTGAGTCTCTCTGCAAACTCCTTAGTGTTTGGAGAAAGCAATTTGTCCAGGCTACAGTTTGTTGAGAGAGGCTCTGGTGTCTAAATGTTTCTTAACTAACTTAAGAGCAATCATGTAATTTACAACCCCAACCACTACCCCTAAATTGTAGGGGTACAGGCCACTGCCAATCTTACAGACAGTTGGAAGGTCTGGTGAGGGGGGTTAAAGAATGTTGCTTGGGACTTTCCCCACTGCTGGGCTCTAAATCTGCCAAGTGAGATAGTACTCATCTGTCTGCTTTCCGCCTTCTAATACTTTATCATTATTATTGTCTCCTTGCCCATCCTTTTTGTCCTTGTGGGGTTAGGACTCTAAGAAAAAAGATCTGGCAAGGCCAGAGGGACAAGGAAGAGATGGAAGAAGAAAGAATGAGCAAGAGAATGGATGAAGGGCATGAACAAAGGTGCTTCTGGGGAACTTGGAAGCAGGAACAAGGATTCAGTGACAAGATGAAACAGCTCCTTACCTGTTTTGATCTGTTTGCTGGTCAGATTCAAAGAAGTGGGCATCCCATTAGATTTAATGTTTAGACTTTCAAGAGTGTGCTGGACATCTTATGAGAGGGTCCCACCATGCTGCAAAGGAGGGTAGTGCCCCCAATGTGAAACAGAAGGCAGTAACCTAAAGAGGCAATAAGACGATGTGGGTGGCAAATACTGATGACATTAACTTCACTGAGCCCACCAGGAAATTGGGTCCCCTATTATTCACATTTATAGCTCCCTGTTCTTTAATTTCACATCACTATTCCTAATTTGCAATGGAACAATCATATCTGTCTTATGAGGTTGAAAGTTCAAACTACATGGCCCATATTAGGCCAATCATTATTGAGTGAATGAATTATTAGTCACTTCATACATAGGGGCAGGGGAGGGGTGGGAGGTGAACAAACTATAGAGAGAAGGAGGAAGGACAAGTAGCAAGGCACAATGGATGACCAGAATGAAAAACTAAAGAGGGGGTGAAGAGATGAGGAAAGACAGAGAAGGGAGAAACTGAAAGACAGTGAAGGTAGGAGAGAGAGAAACAGGAGAGGAGAGATGAGAGGGAGATGATGTATGCTCAAGCCCAGATTCACCCACAAGAATCCTTGACCAGCCAGCATGATGTGGAGAATGACATCTGTATTCATGTGCATGAGCATCTGTATGCATGAATGCATGCATGCAGTCTTTGCTATTTTCTATGTAAATAATTAGTTGCGAGGGATACAACACCGCCTGGTAGGTAAATTAGTAAATTGTCTTTGCTCATTATTTAAGGTAATTTGTCTACAAATCTCTACCTACCCAAGACGCCTTCATATAAAAAAAAACCTTTACTTTCTGCCCACAGTTCAATGCATCACTCAGCTTCAGTTTCCATGGTAACCAAGGCATTGTTTCCTGTCATGTCTAGGGACTAAGCATGAGACAAAGAGAAAGGCAGAGAAATGTGTGCACTCTCTCTTCCACTGAGGTACACAAGCTACTATTTAGGGATTGAAAAAGCACATGATATTTAATTCTACCTTGCCCTGTGCCCACTTGCTGGAGGAAGAAGATAGAAACTGTAGAGCAGCCCAATATGAATGTAGAATTTCTACCTCTCCACAATGTACTTACATAGTTGGAAGATGTAGACACTCTTGGCCTTTAGCCAAGTTACCAGCAATTTTTTCTTACCTCCAAACCATGCCTATGGATTCTAAGACTCCTGGGATGCAACGCACTTCCCCTCTTTTCACCTTGTAGCCTCTATCTCATGGTATGGATTCCAACAGCCTCGATTTTGTAGCACAGACCTCGGTTCTAGTCA
>NW_011494950.1:7172134-7173096 GCF_000754665.1 Bison bison bison | reverse complement strand
TGATCTGCCTGGATGTCTGGGAGGGGAGTCCCTTGGAGATGGACCAAAGAGAAAAAGTAATGCAAGCAAGTAGTGTTTTTCCTGGGATGTCCTTTTCCTTAAATCCCTCTAAACACCACTCTGGACTGTATGATACAAGCAGATTTTTATAACAGGTGAAAGGTAACAAAGGGAAAGATAATTTGGACCAAAACTACTAGGAAATCATGGCTAAACATAAATGTTCATAAAGTCCAGTGAAAATCATGCATCTCCCACTTCTTCCCAAAATTTAAAGCCTTTAGGGGAAGATTCCTTTCTGGGTTGATCTCTGTTCCTAGCTTTTCTTGAAGACTGCCCTTTTCTCCCCCTTGAAAAGGAAAAAGTCACCTCCATTAATATCCTCCATTGTAACAACTTCTCATTCTCCAAGCAGTGGGATCTGTCCACCTTTCACCTCCTCTGAGTATGCACACACAGACACATGCCATAGAACTATCAGTGGTGCACAATAATTCCTAACTCATGCATTTCTTAGAATTGAAATTTGTCGATCTAGATTAACCATCAGAACTCAGTCTGGATCTCTTGGACTTCAAACCGTATTTCCTCATCTTCTGGCCATTCCTGGTGCACTAATCACTCATTCTCAATTTGGCCTTCCTTGGGGATGTAGGTCCCTGGAGAAGGAAATGGCAACCCACTCCGGTACTCTTGCCTAGAACGTCCCATGGACGGAGGAACCTGGTGTCCATGGGGTTGCAAAGAGTCAAACATAGCTGAGTGACAGAACAACAAGAAGCATACAGTGTCTAAGGAATCTCATTTCTATTCCAATTGAACAACCCACACTTTACAGAACCCAAAGGCTTGCCCATGCTCCTGACCCCAGGGTGTTTTTCAGATGTCTATTTGTTTTTGGAGAGGGAATTTTTGCCTCATATTCACTCTCAATATCCACTTGCCAGCCACTTCTTTGTGTC
>NW_011494950.1:7171301-7171803 GCF_000754665.1 Bison bison bison | reverse complement strand
ATTTTCTCTTCATTTCAGAGACTGGATGACCAGAGTCCCAGGAAGGATGTGAAATGTCTCAGGGCACCAGTTTGGGAAGAAAGACAGCACAAAATCTGGGGTATGTCCCCATCTAACCCTCCCTTGTCTCACAGTGTTATAGGGTGTCTCTAGAAATCCATTTATACAGTGTTACTATCCTCTCCAGGGTCCCAGGTGCCCACCAGTTCCTGTGTTTTGCAACAGCTCAGTCCAATATATCTAACACATCTTATTTCCATTCCAACTGAATGACCCATACTGTACAGAACACAAGACTTGCCCATGCTCCTGACCTCAGGATATTTTTCATATGTCCATTTGTGTTTGGAAAGGCAGTTTGCCTCATATTCACTCTCAGAGAGCCAGACATCCTGGAATGCGAAGTCAAGCGGGCCTTAGAAAGCATCACCACGAACAAAGCTAGTTGAGGTGATGGAATTCCAGTTGAACTATTTCAAATCCTAAAAGATGATGCTGTGGA
>NW_011494950.1:7170125-7171201 GCF_000754665.1 Bison bison bison | reverse complement strand
GAAGATCCCACATGCTGCAGAGCAACTAAGCCCATGTGCCACAACTATTGAGCCTGTGTTCCAGAGCCCAGAAGCTGTAGCCACTGAGTCCAGGTGCCACAACTACTGAAGCCTGTGTGCCCTAGATCCCATGCTCCATGACAAGAGAAGCCACCACAATGAGAAGCCATGCACTGCAGCTAGAGAGTAGCCCCCACTTGCCACAACTAGATAAAAGCCCACACAGCAATGAAGACTCAATCCATCCAAAAATAACTCAATAAAATTTATAACAAAAAAGAAATAGAAGGCATTACTAAGTTGTGGTATGGTCATACATATTTATACTATTCAGTAATGGAAATCAATGAATCACAACTATGCATGCATGCTAAGGCTCTTCAGTTATGTTTGACTCTTTGCTACCCTATGGACGATAGTCCCCCAGGCTCCTCTGTCCACAGAATTCTCCAGGCAAGAGTACTGGAGTGGGGTGCCATTGCCTTCTCTGACATTGTACAGGAGGTGTTGTTAAAAATCATCCTGAAGAAAAAGAAATGCAAAAAAGCAAAATGGTTGTCTGAGGAGTTCTCAGCTTTACCAATAGCTGAGAAAAGAAGAGAAATGAAAAAGCAAAGGAGAAAAGAAAAGATAAATCCATCTGAATGCAGAATTGCAAAGAATAGCAAGGAGAGATAAGAAAGCCTTCCTAACTGAACAATGCAAAGAAATAGAGAAAAACAATAGAATGGGGAAGACTAAAGATCTCTTCTAGAAAATTAGAGATACCAAGGGAACATTTCTTCCAAAGATGGGCCAATAAAGGACAGAAACAGTATGGACCTAACAGAAGCAGTTAGATATTAAGAAGAGGGTGGCAAGAATACACAGAAGAACTATACAAAAAAGATGTAAATGACGCAGACAACCACGATGGAGTGATCATTCACCTAGAGCCAGACATCCTTGAATGCAAAGTTGAGTGGGCCTTAGGAAGCATCAGTGGAAACAAAGCTAGTAGAGGTGATGAAATTCATATGAGCTGTTTCAAATCCTAAAAGGTGATGCTGTTAAAACCTGGCACTCAATATGCCAGC
>NW_011494950.1:7169330-7170025 GCF_000754665.1 Bison bison bison | reverse complement strand
TTTTTTTGGAAAATTCTTAAAGCGATGGGAATACCAGACCATCTGACTTCCCTCCTTAGAAACCTGTATGCTGGTCAAGAAGCAACAGTTAGAACTGGACATGAAACAGTGGACTGGTTCAAAATTGGGAAAGGAGTACATCAAGGCTGTATATTGCCACCCTTCTCATTTAACTTATATGCTGAGTACATCATGTGAAATGCCATGCTGGATGAAGCACAAGCTGGAATCAAGATTGCTGGGAGAACTATCAGTAACCTCAGATATGCTGATGACACTACCCTTATGGCAGAAGGTGAAGAAGCAATAAATAGCTTCTTGATGAAGGTGAAAGAGGAGAGTGAAAAATGTGGCTTAAAACTCAGCATTCAAAAAATAATGATTATGGCATCCGGTCCCATCACTTCAAGGCAAATAGATGAGGAAACAGACTTTATTTTCTTGGGCTCAAAAATCACTGTGGATGGTTACTGCAGCCGTGAAATTAAAAGACCCTCTGCTCCGTGGAAGAAAAACAATGACAAACCCAGACAGCGTATTAAAAAGCAGAGACATTACTTTGCTGACAAAGGCCCATATAGTCAAAGGTATGGTTTTTCTAGTAGTCATGTATGAATGTGAGAGTTGGACCATAAAGAAAAGTGAGCACCAAAGAACTGATGCTTTCGAACTATAATGCTGGAGAAGACTTTTGA
>NW_011494950.1:7168928-7169230 GCF_000754665.1 Bison bison bison | reverse complement strand
CTCAACAAAATATTAGCAAACCAAATGCAATATATTAAACATATCAACATATCATCAGATCAGTTGCTCAGTCATGACCCCATGCTCTTTGTGACCCCATGAATCACAGCACGCCAGGCCTCCCTGTGCATCACCAGCTCCCGGAGTTCACTCAGACTCACGTCCATTGAGTCAGTGATGCCATCCAGCCATCTCATCCTCTGTCGTCCCCTTCTCTTCCTGTCCCCAAACCCTCCCAGCATCAGAGTCTTTTCCAATGAATCAACTCTTCACATGAGGTGGCCAAAGTACTGGAGTTTCAG
>NW_011494950.1:7167539-7168828 GCF_000754665.1 Bison bison bison | reverse complement strand
CTGCTCCAGAAGGAACGAAGAAGTTGAGCCAAACCGAAAACAATGCCCAGGTGTGGATGTGTCTGGTGGTAAAGTCAAGTCTGATGCTGTAAAGAACAATATTGCATATGAACCTGGAGTGTTAGATCCATGGGCCAAGGTAATTTGGAAGTGGTCAATCAGGAGACAGCAAGAGTGAACATAGATATTTTAGGAATCAGTGAACTAAAATGGATGGGAATGGTGAATTTGATTCATATAACCATTATATCTACTACTTTGTGCAAGCATCCCTTAGAAGAAATGGAGTAGCCATCATAGTCAAAACGAGTCTGAAATGCAGTACTTGGGTGCAATCTCAAAAAAAAACAAAAAACAAAAAACAAACAAAAAAAACAGAATTATCTCTGTTCGTTTCCAAGGTGAACTATTCAATATCACAGTAATCCACGTCTATGCCATTAATGCTGAAGACGCTGAAGTTGAATGGTTCTATGAAGACCTACAAGACCTTCTAGAACTAATACCAAAAAAAGATGTCCTTTTCATCATGGGAGATTGGAATGCAAAAGTAGGAAGTCAGGAGATACCTGGAGTAACAGACAAATTTGGCCTTGGAGTGCAAAATAGAGCAAAAGCTAACAGAGTTTTGCCAAGAGAATGCACTGGTCATAGCAAACACCCTTTTCCAACAACCCAAGAGATGACTCTATACATGGACATCACCAGATGGCCAACACCAAAATCAGATTGATTATATTATTTGTAGCCAAAGATGTTGAAGCTCTATACAGTCACCAAAAACAAGACAGAGAGCTGACTGTGACTCAGATCATGAACTCTTGATTGCAAAAATTCAGACTTTAATTGAAGAAAGTAGGGAAAACCACCAGACCATTCAGGTATGATCTAAATCAAATCCCTTACGATTATTGTGGAAGTAACAAATAGATTCAGGTGATTAGATCTGATAGACAGAGTGCCTGAAGAACTATGGGTGGAGGTTCATAACATTGTACAGGCTGCTGCTACTGCTGCTGCTAAGTCGCTTGAGTCGTGTCCGACTCTGTGCGACCCCATAGATGGCAGCTCACCAGGCTTCCTCGTCCCTGGGATTCTCCAGGCAAGAACACTGGAGTGGGTTGCCATTTCTTTCTCCAATGCATGAAAGTGAAAAGTGAAAGTGAAATCGCTTAGTCCTGTCCTACTCTTAGAGACCCCATGGACTGCAGACTACCAGGCTCCTCCATCCATGGGATTTTCCAGGCAAGAGTACTGGAGTGGGGTGCCATTGCCTTCTCTGACATTGT
>NW_011494950.1:7166552-7167439 GCF_000754665.1 Bison bison bison | reverse complement strand
ATACAGAATATTTCATCTGAAAATAGCAGAATATACATTCTTTTCAAGTGAATACAGAACATTCTCTAGAATAGATAACATGCTAGGCACAAAGCAAGTTTCAATAAATTTAACAAGATTGACATCATATCAAGCACCTTTTCTGACCACAATGGTGTGAGACTAAAAATCAACTACAAGTGAAAAAACTGCAAAATCCACAAATGTGTGGATGTAAAACAATATTCCACTAAATAAAAAATGGGCCTTTGAAGAAAATAAACAAACAAACAAAAAATACCTCAAGACTAATGAAAACAGAAACAAAACAATTCAAAACCTATGGGATGCAACATAAGCAGTCCTAAAGGGAAAATTTGGAACAATGAAAGCCTACCTCAGAAAGTAAGAAAAATCTCAAATAAATGATCTAAAAGTAAATTCAAAGGAACTAGTAAAAAGAAGAACAAACAAAACTCAAAGAAGGAAAGATATAATAATGATCAGATCAGAAATAAATCAAATAGAGACTAAAAGATATAAAGACATATGAAATGAAGAGCAGGTTCTTTGAAAAGATAAACAAAATTTATAAAATTTATCTGGATTCACCAAGAAAAAAGGGAGAGTGCCCAAATCAATAAAATCAGAAACAACATAGGAAAAGTAAGAAGTGACACCACAGTAATACAAAAGATCATAAGAAACTACTGCAGTCATATTCCCATAAAATAGACAAACTGGAAGAAATGGATAAATTCCTTAAAAAATACAATCTCCAAAGACTGAATTAAGAAGAAATAGAAAACAAGAGCAATCAAATTGCCAGTAATAAACAAACTCCCAACAAACTAAATCCATGACTAGATAGCTCCACAGGTGATTTATATAAAACATATAAAGATCAG
>NW_011494950.1:7165858-7166452 GCF_000754665.1 Bison bison bison | reverse complement strand
TCTTACTGGCTAATTTCAAACTATACTACAAAGTAACAGTAGTCAAAACAGTATGGTACTAGCATAAAAACAAACTTTTGGATCAATGGAACAAAATAGAGAGCCCAGAGATAAATCTGTGCACTTATGATCAACTAATCTACAACAAAGGAAGCAAGTATAAACAACAGGGAAAGGACAGCATCTTCAATAAATGGTGTTGAGAAATCTGGACAAATACATGCAGAAAAAATCAAACTGCACTACTTTCTCATATCATTTACAAAAATAACTCAAAATTGACTAAGAAGTTAAATGTAAGACCCAAAACCATAAAACTTCTAGAAGAAAACATAGGCAGTTCATTCTTTGACATTCGTCCCAGCAATATTTTTTGGATCTGTCTTCTCAGGTAAGGGAAACAAAAATAAACAAATGGGACTACAACAAACTAAAAAGCTTTTGCACAGTGAAGGAAATAATCAACAAATAGATAAGGCAGTCAACTGAATGGGAGAAGATATTTGCAAACCACATATCTGACAAGGGGTTAATATCCAAAATATACACAGAACTCAAACAACTCAATATAAAAAACAACTCAATTTAAACATG
>NW_011494950.1:7163289-7164712 GCF_000754665.1 Bison bison bison | reverse complement strand
AAGATATAGTACATGAAAGTGCAATATTTATGTAGATTGGAGGTATTCAGCATTAGAATAGCACTTACCGTGATCAAATATGGCAAACGAGGAAAGTTGGCAAACAGATGATTACTGAATTTCAGGAAACACTGGCCTAGTCATTATGAGTGAAGTTGCTGTCAGAACTAGAACAAAAAGAATTTAAAATTTGTATGGAAACACAAAAGATCCCAAATAGCCAAAATAATCACAAAAAAGAAAAACAGAGCTGGAAGAATCAGGTTACCTGACTTCAGACCACACAACAAAGTTACAGTAATTGAAAAGGTATAATACTGGCACAAAGCAGACACATAGATCTATGGAACTGGATAGAATGCCCAGAACTAGACCAATGCACCTATGATCAATAAATATATGACAAAGGTGAGAACATACAATGGAGAAAGACAGTCTCTTGTATAAGTGGTGATTGGAAAACTGGACCGTTACATATAAAAGAATGAAACTAGAACATTCTCTAACACCATATAGAATAAGAAAGACTAGAGATATCGATCTCTAAAACAAAATTAGAGATACCAAAGGAACACTTCATGCAAAGATAAGCACAATAAAGGACAGAAGTGGCATGTATCTAAAAGAAGCAGAAAATATTAAGAAGAGTTGGCAAGAATACATAGAAAAACTACACCGAAAAGATCATAATGACCCAGACAACCACAATAGTGTGGTCACTCACCTAGAGCCAGACATCCTGGAGTGTGAAGTCAAGTGGGCCTTAGGAATTATCACTATGAACAAAGCTAGTGAAGGTGGTGGAATTCCAGCTGAGCTATTTCAAATCGTAGATGATGATGCTATTAAAGTGTTGCACTCAATATGCCAGGAAATTTGGGAAACTCAGCAGTACTGGAAAGGGTCAGTTTTCTTTCCAAACCCAAAGAAGGACAATGCCAAAGAATGTTCAAACTACCACACAATTGCACTCATTTCACATGCTAGCAAGTAATGCTCAAAATTCTCCAAGCCAATCCCAGGGATGCAAGGATTCTTCAATATCCGCAAATCAATCAATGTAATACACCACATTAACAAATTGAAAAATAAAAACCATATGATTATCTCAATAGATGCAGAGAAAGCCTGGACAAAATTCAACATACATTTATGATAAAAACTCTCCAGAAAGTGGGAATAGAAGGAACATACCTCAACATAATAAAAGCTATATATGACAAACCAACAGCAAACATTATCCTCAATGGTGAAAAATTGAAAGCATTTCCTCTAAAGTCAGGAACAAGACAAGGGTCTCACTTTCACCATTACTATTCAACATAGTTTTGGAAGTTCTGGCCACAGCAATCAGAGCAGAAAAAGGAATAAAAGGAATCCAAATTGGAAAAGAAGAAGTAAAACTACTCACTATTTGTCAGAT
>NW_011494950.1:7162676-7163189 GCF_000754665.1 Bison bison bison | reverse complement strand
GCTCTAGCAGTTATTCCCACCAGCATACAATCAAGCTCCATTGTCCTCCATTTTAAACAATACCTTCCCTTGGTGACACTTCTCTGTTAATTCTTGTTCCGTACATCTGTTGCCTTTCACAGCAAAACTTTCATTATAAATTGTCTCCACTTCCACACTACCCGCTAATGGTGATACTTTTGGACTGAGATGTGTAAATTTTCTTTCTCTAGGCTATCTTCTCACAGGATAATGATATGGTGACATCAGCTATCAGTAGAATAAGGGACAAATGAATAATGAGGATCAGACATCACCTTACAAATCTATTATCTCACAACTTCTCCCTTCACCTTTCTATCTTCTATCAAAGTTTACATCTACCACAATGAACTCAAAGATGTTTGAGAAATTTTAGATAAGATAACAAGCCCTATAAGATGATTTCTGAAACTCAAATATTTTTAGAGTATATAGTTTGATTTAACAATGTTATATAAGGTTCTATTCATCTCCTGCCCAGTAAAAAGTGGT
>NW_011494950.1:7162208-7162576 GCF_000754665.1 Bison bison bison | reverse complement strand
AAAAGTCACAAATCAGTTCTAATCATTTAAAAACACACAAGTCAAAGGACATATGAGGAAGGCCATCTTATCACCCAGTCAGTTTCTCATAGGGGAAGTTAATACCTTGGCATATTCACCATTATTCACAGCTTCATATGCCTGGAAATTAAGTTTTATCCATATTAGCCTCTAATTAAAATAAATAAATTTAAATTTTAAAAAATAAAAATAAAAGTTTACATTAAAAAATAAAATACCTAAAAAAAAAAAAAGAAATTGGGTTACAGATGAATCCCTCACATTGACAAAAATCTACCAAACTTTCACCCAGATGATCAGAGGTACATTTGAATGAACCATTGAAAAAATTTAACACATATTAAGTC
>NW_011494950.1:7158723-7159376 GCF_000754665.1 Bison bison bison | reverse complement strand
CGGGGGTAAAGAATTCCCCTGCCAATGCAAGAGACACGGGGTCAATCCTGGATCCAGGAAGATCCCACATGCCTCGGAGTAACTAAGCCCATGTGCCACAACTATTGAGGCAGTGCTCTAGGGTCGAGGAGCCAAAACTCCAGAGGCCAGCATGCCCTAGAGCCTCTGTGATGCAGCAGGAGAAGTCTCTGTAATGAGAAGCCTGTGCACCACAGCTAGATAGCAGCCCCTGCTTGCCGCAACTAGAGAAAGCCCTCACAGCAGTGAGGATCCAGCACAGCCAAAAATAAAATACATAAATTATTTAACAGCAACAAAGAGGGTGCTGGGAATAGAACTGGGTCCAAACCCTAAATGTCCCATTTTCTGCCATGTGACCTTAAGAGAACTGCATCAGTCTTTTCAATTCCAGAGGCTTTCTCTGTGAAATTTCAATAATAATCTCACTCACAGTGTGGTTGGGAGAATTAAAGGAGAGGATCCATGTAAAACACTTACCAAAATTCCTGACACATAGGAAGCAATCATTAAGTGTTAGTTATTATTAGTCATTATTTATTGCTTCTAGTAACCATCTCTTCTCAGATCAGTGTTCCCTCTTTTGTCATAGTAACCCAGATCCCAGGAAGACCTTGGAGGAAGGGGTTGTTATT
>NW_011494950.1:7157916-7158623 GCF_000754665.1 Bison bison bison | reverse complement strand
GGTTCAATGCACGATATTGGATGCTTGGGGCTGGTGCACTGGGACGACCCAGAGGGATGGTATGGGGAGGGAGGAGGGAGGAGGGTTCAGGATGGGGAACACATGTATACCTGTGGCGGATTCATTTCGATATTTGGCAAAACTAATACAATATTTTAAAGTTTAAAATAAATAAAATAATTACAAAAAAAAAAAAATTATCCAAGCCAGGCTTCAACAGTACATGAATGGAGAACTTCCAGATGTTCAAGCTGGATTTAGAAAAGGCATAGGAACCAGAGATCAAATTGTCAACATCCTTTGGATCATAGAAAAAGCAAGAGAATTCCAAAACATATGCTTCTGCTTTGTTGACTGACTAGGCTAAAGTCTCTGACTGTGTGGATCACAACAAACTGTGGGAAATTCTCAAGGAGAGGGGAATACTGGACCACCTTACCCGTCTCCTGAGAAACCTGTATTCAGGTCAGGAAGCAACAATTAGAACCGAACTTGAAACAACAGACTGGTTCAAAATTGGGAAAGAAGTATGTTAAGACTGTATATTGTCACCCTGTTTATTTAACTTATATGCAGAGTACATCATGTGAAATACCAGGCTGGTTGAAGAACAAGATGGAATCAAGATTGCTGGGAGCAATATCAGTAACCTCAGATATGCAGATGACACCACCCTTATGGCAGAAAGCAAAGAGGAACTAAAGAGC
>NW_011494950.1:7157016-7157162 GCF_000754665.1 Bison bison bison | reverse complement strand
AGCTGACTCATTAGAAAAGACCCTGATGCTGGGAAAGATTGAAGGCAGGAGGAGAAGGGGACGACAGAGAATGAAATGATTGGATGGCATCACTGACTCAATGGACATGAGTTTGAGCAAACTCGGGGAGATGGCGAAGGACATGA
>NW_011494950.1:7152650-7153118 GCF_000754665.1 Bison bison bison | reverse complement strand
ATTTTGATATATGGCAAAACCAATACAATATTGTAAAGTTAAAAAATAAAATAAAATTTAAAAAAAAAGAAAAAAATTAAAAAAAAAAGAATGATCACTAATATCAGTGTAGTCAGAAAACTTTGAAAACCCTCTCTTTACCACTGACTTTGCGACCTTGAGCAAGTTATTAAACAATCCTCGAAGATTCACATGGGTCACTGGTGATAGTTGTGATGGTGAGGGTCAGAGAAGAGAGGAGACTTGGGCATTTTTTTTCCTCCAGTTTTTCAGCTAATTTCAACAGTTCAGATCTCTTGAGGTCAGTTTCTATTCATTGCTGTTTTTGCTGATTCTGGTTCACTTTTTCCTGCTTCTTGGTATGTGTAGGACCTTTGTTTGATGCAGAAGATTTGTGCATTGTTTGAAATCTGGACTGTGTCATAGTCTATAAAGTTTGTTCAGTTTTGTTCTGGCAAGTATTTAAGT
>NW_011494950.1:7150357-7152550 GCF_000754665.1 Bison bison bison | reverse complement strand
TCTAGATGGGACTTGGAGATGTCTGTGTAGCTGGTTTGGGTTAAGGTGGGCATGTATCAGTTTTGAACTCAGTTGTAGGGCAGAGTATTTTCTTTCTAATATCTAGCTTATCTGTCATCTGAACTGAGTGCTCACAATGTTCAGCAATATCTCTGCACTCAACTCCACTGCACCTGCTCTGTCATAAACTTCTTGAAGTCTTGCCCTCATCCTCTGACAAAAACAGCTCTCTCTACTCCACATGAGACCTGCAAGCTTCAAGTGCTTCAGCAGCTGGCAATTCCAATCTTTCATCTCATCCAAATGGCTGCCTGTTGTTTAGGTTCTACCTTCTTGTTCCACCCTCTGGAACGTGGCCCCTGGCAGCATGTTTGTGGCAAACATTGGTTTCATTTCATCAATGCCCCTCTCTCAAGGATCACAATTCTGCACTACCTATTGTTCAATAGGGACAACATAAATTGTCCTCATAAAGTCTCCTCATAAATTTTAAACAGATTGATAGTTATTTATACTTTAAGTGCATGTCAGGGAAATTGCTATATTATAGACAGCTATTATCATAGTTTCTCAAATCTCAGTGACCATTCTCTTTTTAAAGTCTTTATTGAGTTTGTTACAATATTTTTTCTGTTTTCTGTTCTGGATTTTTGGCCGTAAGGGATGTGGGAGCTTAGCTTCCCAACCAGAGAATGTTTGGACTGCTAGGGAAGTCCCTCTGTCACCATTCTATTGAGAAGCAAGAATTGAATGTCCAACTAGACTTGAGAAATTTTAAATTGCTTTTGTAGAATACAGGTTGATTTAGGGAAAAAAAAAAAAAAACACACATGAACTCTACGATAAAGGAGTAAGTCTCTGGTGTAAGGGAAAGAATCTTTGAGTCCATAGAGTAGAATTGTGTTAAGGTAGTGCCCATACTGAGGCCTCTCAATAGCACATGATCAACCTTCTAATGTGAAGGAGGTGGGAGTAGCTATCATTTCTGGCTTCCTTGTGGCAGTGAATGGATGACTGATTTTATAGTGCAAATACAGAAGAGTATAAAGAAATATGGAAGGAAAATTCAGTTAATATTGCAAAATATGGCCCTGCTTCAAGTTGTAAAGTTCCTTATGTACTTTGCACAGTTCATAAACTGGAACTAAGCATTTACCCTTCTGCCTGACCCGGGATGGCCTAGTTAGTACTGACCATGAAATGTTAATCACTTGAAAGGACCTACTGGACATTGATAAGAATCTGGTTGCACCAAAGGCCGATGACCTTTACAATGGCAAAGACAGGCTCCTCTTGTAGCATGGAATTGGCTGGAGGTTGAGGAGATTATATAGAAATTTCAACCACAAGCTTAACAACCTGGTTAAGGTTGTCCACCTGCATCCCACACAAACACTGCAGTATTGTTATAGCTTCCCCTGGTTTATTTGGAGAGTTATATTGCTCATGTTGACCTCAGAAACTGAATCAAAATATGTCAGTCCTCTCTTCTGTGGAAATAGTAAAAAAAAGAAAAGCAAGTCAGCAGTATTGTTTTGTGAATGTTATTAACAGAGAAATATTCTAATCTATGAGATAAGAAACTAGCTTATCTTATCCAGGAGACAGTGGGCATGGAGAGGGTAAAGGATGGAGAAATGAACTCACCTTTTATCCATTACATACATCGTTCTCAGGGAAATGCCATCACCCGCCTGATACCATGACATAATCTGTGTACTCCAACACCTTTCACCGAGGATTGAAGAACCTCAGAGAATGCATGAAAAATTAGAAACACAACACCAAACCCACAGGTCTGGGAGGAATTCTTATTAAAACATAAGGAGCAGACTGGGAAAGTTTTCAGCTTAGGAAGTTCCTGATAAATTCCTCTATAACTGGAGAGCATCCAGATTCCCTAAGGTAGTAAATTTGCAGGGTATAGGTATAATGTTTCTGACAACAGGGAAATAAAGGAAAGTCTAGTGGTCAGCTCTCAATCCTGCCCAGAGCTGCACCAGTAGGCCAAAGGGCTTCCTTTCTTTTCTGACTTAAATACAAGACCATTCTTCCCCACAGGATACAGGAGGAACAATCCTAAAGTACTGAAAAGTTAGGACAGCCAATCACTAAACTGTAGAGGTTTCAAGGAAGACAAAACAAGTCACAAAAACTAAGACACAGTTCAGGATATTTTTCAAAGGATGCATC
>NW_011494950.1:7146467-7148391 GCF_000754665.1 Bison bison bison | reverse complement strand
ATTTTACATGTTTCATTGCCATTCTCCCAAATCTTCCCACCCTCTCCCTCTCCCACAGAGTCCATAAGACTGTTCAATACATCAGTGTCTCTTTTGCTGTCTCGTACACCGGGTTATTGTTACCATCTTTCTAAATTCCATATATATGCGTTAGTATACTGTATTTATGTTTTTCCTTCTGGCTTACTTCACTCTGTATAATAGGCTCCAGTTTTATATTGAATTTCTAAAGTGGTACTGTAAGGCACAGACAAGAGTGGCGGAAGCGTCCTTTCTCACATAGCAAGTAACAAACTCCTGAATTTGTCATTGTTAAAACAGTTTCTCTTGGGAATTCTTTAACTATTTCACAATGAAGTACCCATGTCCCTTTCTAGGACACTCGGACATTAAGCCTCTCTCTTAGCAAAATTACTCATGCTGGTATTTTTAATTTGTTAAATAAAAATAAATCTACTAAATAGGGAATTTATATTCAGGAAGATAAATGATCTTTTATTTACTTCATACTCATAAATATTATCAACTATGACCATTAAACACTAAGGTAAGTTTTGTAAAAAGTTATATTATTAATGTTTTTCAAGTTATGTTATATAATAATTCACACATAATAATAATAATTCCCCATGAGCAAAATGTTTAACATAGGTTGATATGGAGATTTTTTTAGCCAAGATTATTACTATTCAGATGAACACAAATGGAAAAAGCATTCCCCAATCCTGAAACTATTTTACCTCATCAATCTTAATTTTTCCATAAGGTCTTCCTTTCTCTTTTCCTGAGCATGTGTTAGGAAATACTTAGCTGATGATGATTCCACTAGGGCTCAATTTGAGTGATGGCACCATGTGATAAGGGTGAGATCTTAGTAAGTGGGTTTATTTTGGGACACAGAGGAATGCAACTTTACCAAAGCCTATGGGAACGGAGGATTGATTTTCCACTGTTGGACGAAAAGTTGTGGAACAAGCACTTTTGGATGGATTATAGAGGCTATAGAATAGACTCCACCTGCCCCTGTGGAGACATATTTGGAAACTGACCACCAAAGATAAACTTATCCTACTTTGACCCGGCATATATTAACAACTGACATGTGCCTGTGAGTCTGAAAATTTCTGTACAAGTGAAATAGCATATATTGTTAATTGGTAGTGATTCTGTAGGACATCTGGGTTACCTGTGAAAAACTTAAATTACGAATATTTAGCTTCAGTTCAGTTCAGTCTCTCAGTCATGTCTGATTTTTTGTGACTCCATGGACTGCAGCATGCCAGGCTTCCCTGTCCATCACCAACTCCCGGAGCTTGCTCAAACTCATGTACATCAAGTCAATGATGCCATCCAGCCATCTCATCCTCTGTCATCCACTTCTCCTCCTGTCTTCCATCTTTCCCAGCATCAGGGTATTTTCCAATAAGTCAGTTCTTCACATCAGGTGGCCAAAGTATTGGAGCTTCAGTTTCAGCATCAGTCCTTCCAATGAGTATACAGCTTAGTGATGGCTGAAACGTATTTTAAGAAGGAAAACAGTGATATGTGCTATTTCAAGCCAATTGTTAAATGTAAGATACATACTTAACATTGTGTACAAAGAAAATAATTTGTTAGATATGTGGGAATAGTTCCTGAAGATGACTTGGAATGTCCAATTTTAAATGAGAAATATCAGAAAGCAGTGAGTTGGCTGTGAAACATGTTTAAACTTTGGATAGTCTAAAGGTCAAGACCAAAGTGCTGAAAGATAATACGAGGTCTAAATAAGGACAACATGCTACAGTGGGTCCAGGTTAGGAACAAGAACACTGGCTTCACAGTACTTGACACTGATGTATGAGGCCCTGATGGAAAGCAGGTATGGGGGAACCACTGGAATTCAGGAGGCCTTAACCTATCAACAGACAATTGCCTTATCATT
>NW_011494950.1:7145640-7146367 GCF_000754665.1 Bison bison bison | reverse complement strand
CATGTCTATTTGAATGGGTACCTGTGACATTTCAGCATGGGTTATGACATTTGGGTTGGTGTGTTCAGCATCTGTAGAGTGAGAGATGTGACGATATAGAGTTACTGGTGAGAATCTGACAGTATGGGGCCAGTGTTCTGAGGACACAGCGCCCTCCTCCTACCAGATACAGCCACTCTGCCTTCTCTCAGGGCCTTCTCTAAAGGAGACAGACACAAAGGAATCTGGAATATCCTTCACTGGGCCAGTTCCCAGTGCCCCCTCAGTGTAGCACCTTCTGGTGGAGTTGGGGTGAAGCACAGGCTTGAGCTCAAGAATGAAGCAGTATATCTTTGACTCTAATTCTACCTCTTACCACCAGCTGACAACTAATGTGCAAGGATGACTGAACCCAAATCTCCAGTAAGAAGGAAGGAATAAGAGTGATGTGGTAGCACCTAGCCTTCACAAGTAGGCACTGGCTCAGCTTATCTACCTCATGGTATTGTAAGAGAGGGAAGGGTGTGGACATGTTCTCGATCCATGGGTGTCCCATCCCAGTGCACAGTTGTACTGCTCACAGTGCTCCAGGATCTGGCCCATCACACCAGTCTCCTCTCTAAGGGAAGAGTGGGGAAAGGACTTGGGAAAAGGGGGTTTTCTCTACAGTAGTAGTGGAAAGAAAATTAGATCACCTCCAGGGATCTAAAACGGTTGATAGAAACTGATTTGATCACAGAAAAAGTAA
>NW_011494950.1:7145401-7145540 GCF_000754665.1 Bison bison bison | reverse complement strand
AAAGTAAGTCATGTATAAAAATTGATTTTGCTGTTAAAATTCTCCAATGTATCAAGCAACCTAGATGGCCATTGGCAGATGAATGGATAAGGAAGTTGTGGTACATATACACAATGGAATATTACTCAGCTATAAAAAA
>NW_011494950.1:7144999-7145301 GCF_000754665.1 Bison bison bison | reverse complement strand
TACAGAGTGAAGTAAGTACAGAAAGAGAAAACACCAATACAGTATCTTAACACATATATATGGAATTTAGAAAGATGGTAACAATGACTTTATATGCAAGACAGCAAAAGAGACACAGATGTAAAGAACAGACTTTTGGACTATGTGGAAGAAGGTGAGGGTGGGATGATATGAGAGAATAGCATTGAAACATGTATATTACCATATGTAAAATAGGTGACCAGTGCAAGTTTGATGTATGAAGCAGGGCACCCAAAGATGGTGCTCTGGGACAACCCAGAGGGGTGGGGTGGGGAGGGAGG
>NW_011494950.1:7144420-7144899 GCF_000754665.1 Bison bison bison | reverse complement strand
TGTTTACAAAAACAAATGTAAATTTTGAAAAAGTAAATTTTCACTAAAAAATTAAATAATGTGACATATCACAGTGCTAATTGACCCTATGGTTTGAATGATAACATATAGATACATTTATAAAATATAACAGTGTGAATTATATGTAAATTTTTTAAAAAGGTTAGCTACTTCATACTTGTACCATACTAAGTTCATGGTTAAAAAATCAAGGGCTTCCCTGGTAGCTCAGCTGGTAAAGAATCCACCTGCAAAGCAGGAGACCCCGGTTTGATTCCTGAGTTGGGAAAATCCTCCGGAGAAGGGATAGACCACCCACTCCAGTATTCTTGGGCTTCCCTGGTGGTTCAGACGGTAAAGAATCTGACTGCAATGTGGGAGACCTGGGTTCGATCCCTGGGTTGGGAAGGTTCCCTGGAGGAGGACATGGCAACCCACTCCAGTATTCTTGCCTGGAGAATCCCCATGGACAGAGGAGC
>NW_011494950.1:7142131-7142776 GCF_000754665.1 Bison bison bison | reverse complement strand
GAATATGCTATCTAGGTTGGTCATAACTTTCCTTCCAAGGAGTAAGTGTCTTTTAATTTCATGGCTGCAGTCACCATCTGTAGTGATTTTGGAGCCCAGAAAAGTAAAGTCTGACACTGTTTCCACTGTTTCCTCATCTATTTCCTATGAAGTGGTGGGACCGGATGCAGTTGCTCAGTCATGTCTGACTCTGTGTGACCCTAAGGACTGTAGCCCTCCAGGATCCTTTGTCTATGGGATTCTCCAGGCAAGAATACTGGAGTGGGTTGCCGTTTCCTTCTCCAGGAGATCTTCCTTCCCTACCCAGGGATCCAACCTGGGTCTTCAGCACTTCAAGCAGATTCTTTACCATCTGAGCCATCAGGGAATATATATATACATATATATATATATGTATATATATGTGTATATATATATCTAACTAACACTTTCATATATATATATATATAAAACTGATGTGCATTGCTGTACAGCAAAACCAACAAGACATTGTAAAGGAATTATCTTCCAATTTAAAATTTTAAAATATTGTCCTTCCAAATCAGTATTGCTTTCGAAAGTCTATTTCTTTAATCTTGGAGGAATCTTCCAAGAGTATCTCTTCTTTGAAAAAAAAAAAAAAAACCTTTAACAAAGATTCACCTC
>NW_011494950.1:7141347-7142031 GCF_000754665.1 Bison bison bison | reverse complement strand
ATTTATATATATTACATATATATATATATATGTATCCACTCCCTCTTGATCCTCCCTCCCCCTTCCTATTCCACCCCTCTAGGTCTTCACAGGCTGGGGTCCCTGTGTTATATAGCAGCTTTCCACTAGCTATCTAGTTTACACAGGATAGTGTATATATGTCAATGCTACTTTCTCAATTCATCCTACCCTCCCCTTCCCCACTGTGGACACAAGTTCATTCTCTATGTCTGTGTCTCCATTTGGAATGATAATTACTTTTAATGACATGGTTCTATCATATGAATGTAGAAAGTTTTATTCATTATTTCTATTCATTATTGACATTTGGGTAGTTTTTAATCTGGAATATTACATATTATGCTTCACCACAACCTTGTGCACATTTTTGGTAATAAATGCATTCATATGTGTGTATTTCTCTAAGTATTTGCCCAGCAGTGGAAGTACTAGGTCATAGGACACTGCATATATTCAGATGTATTATATGCTACCAAAGAGATTTCTAAAGTGGTCATGCGAATTTTTTTTTATACTACCCAAAGCAATTTATAAATTCAATGCAATCCCTACCAAGCTACCAATGGTATTCTTCACAGAGCTAGAACAAATAATTTCACAATTTGTATGGAAATACAAAAAACCTCAAATAGCCAAAGCAATCTTGAGAAAGAAGAATGGAAG
>NW_011494950.1:7140347-7140998 GCF_000754665.1 Bison bison bison | reverse complement strand
AACAAAGGAAACTATTAGCAAGGTGAAAAGGCAGCCTTCAGAATGGGAGAAAATAATAGCAAATGAAGCAACTGACAAACAACTAATCTCAAAAATATACAAGCAACTCCAGAAAAATAACTCAATAAAAAATAACTCCAAAAAAAAACTCAATTCCAGAAAAATAAATGACCCAATCAAAAAATGGGCCAAAGAACTAAATAGACATTTCTCCAAAGAAGACATACAGATGGCTAACAAACACATGAAAAGATGCTCAACATCACTCATTATCAGAGAAATGCAAATCAAAACCACGATGAGGTACCATTTCACACCAGTTAGAATGGCTGTGATCCAAAAGTCTACAAGCAATAAATGCTGGAGAGGGTGTGGAAAAAGGGAACCCTCTTACACTGTTGGTGGGAATGCAAACTAATACAGCCACTATGGAGAACAGTGTGGAGATTCCTTAAAAAACTGGTAATAGAACTGCCTTATGATCCAGCAATCCCACTGCTGGGCATACACACTGAGGAAACCAGAAGGGAAAGAGACACATGTACCCCAATGTTCATCACAGCACTGTTTATAATAGCCAGGACATGGAAGCAACCTAGATGTCCATCAGCAGATGAATGGATAAGAAAGCTGTGGTACATATACACAATG
>NW_011494950.1:7139729-7140247 GCF_000754665.1 Bison bison bison | reverse complement strand
CAAAAATAAACAAATGGGACCTAATTAAACTTAAAAGCTTCTGCACAACAAAGGAAACTATTAGCGAGGTGAAAAAGGCAGCCTTCAGAATGGGAGAAAATAATAGCAAATGAAGCAACGGACAAACAACAAATCTCAAAAATATACAAGCAACTCCTATAGCTCAACTCCAGAAAAATAAATGACCCAATCAAAAAATGGGCCAAAGAACTAAATAGACATTTCTCCAAAGAAGACATACAGATGGCTAACAAACACATGAAAAGATGCTCAACATCACTCATTATCAGAGAAATGCAAATCAAAACCACGATGAGGTACCATTTCACACCAGTTAGAATGGCTGTGATCCAAAAGTCTACAAGCAATAAATGCTGGAGAGGGTGTGGAGAAAAGGGAACCCTCTTACACTGTTGGTGAGAATGCAAACTAATACAGCCACTATGGAGAACAGTGTGGAGATTCCTTAAAAAACTGGAAATAGAACTGCCTTATGATCCAGCAATCCCACTGCTGGG
>NW_011494950.1:7137855-7139629 GCF_000754665.1 Bison bison bison | reverse complement strand
ACAGATGGAGTATTACTCAGCCATTAAAAAGAATACATTTGAATCAGTTCTAATGAGGTGGATGAAACTGGAGCCTATAATACAGAGTGAAGTAAGCCAGAAAGAAAAACACCAATACAGTATACTAACGCATATATATTGAATTTAGAAAGATGGTAACAATAACCCTGTATATGAGACAGCAAAAGAGACGCTGATGTATAGAACAGTCTTTTGGACTCTGTGGGAGAGGGAGAGGGTGGGATGATTTGGGAGAATGGCATTGAAACATGTATAATATCATATATGAAACAAGTCGCCAGTCCAGGTTCCATGCACGATACTGGATGCTTGGGGCTGGTTCACTGGGACGACCCAGAGGGATGGTACGGGGAGGGAGGAGGGAGTAGGGTTCAGGATGGGGAACACATGTATACTTGTGGCGGATTCATGTTGATACATGGCAAAACCAATACAATATTGTAAAGTTCAAAAATAAAATAAAATTTTTTTAAAAAATAAAAAACTTGAACAAATGATAAGACTCCATTTGTTTTTTTTTAAATATTCATCATTATAAAGCTATTTCTCTAAATTAATAGATTTCAACCAATCTCAAAAAAATGTTAAGAATTTTTATAGAGCTAGACAACTTGATACCAATATCATATTGAAAAGTAAACATACAAGAAAACACTAAAAATAAAGCCTCTAATGGAAACAAGTCCTTTAAAACTCTTATGACATTAAAACATAGTTTAAGCTTATATGATTAAAACTGTAGTGCTAAAATAGAAGTAGAATAGAAGTACTAAAATATGAATAGATAGCTCATTAGAAGAGAAAATCCATAAATAAGTAAAAGTATGTGTAGAACTTTAATATGTAGTGAAGTTGGCACTTCAAATGCCTTGATAAAAACAAAACTGTGCTGGGACAAATCGTTATGCCATTTGGAAAAAACTGACAATGAGATCCATACCTGAAGCTGTATCCAAGAACAGATTCTAAATGCAACAAAAGTTCTTTCAGTAAAGAATGAAACCATACAAATACCAGAATATGAGTACATTCCTCTTTAACTTGTGATGAAAGGATTTCTAACTATGACTTGAAACCCAGAGACTATAGAAAATTGATTAATTTAAATATACAGAACTCAAGGCCCATAGAGGAGATTTTATATCAACATTAGTTGCTGGAATTTGTTACTTTGTGATTATGTGACACAGCCTCCTTGTTTCTAAGGTACAAAATATTTAGGTGTTAAAAAAAAAAACCATCATTTCTGCAATGTATGCTCAAAGGCTTTAGAAAATAATTATGCAATGGAAATATAATTAAAGAGAGAGAATAAGGAAAAGAACATGAAAGGCAAGTATTGTACATAGGAATTCTTTGTTTTGTTTTTACAACTTCCCTTTATACCAAAGTATGTCAAAATAAAACAAATAAAAATTATTTTAAGATATTTCAGAGCTGGAGACTCTGAGGCTCAGTGGTAAAGAACCCATCTGCCAATGTGGGAGACGTGGGTTCAATCCCTGAATTGGGATGATATCACATGCTGTAGAGCAACAAAGCCAGTGCACCCACTACTGAGCCTGCGCTCTAGAGCCCAGGAGCTGCAACTACTGAGCCCATGTGCCACCACTACTAAAGCCTGAGTGCCCTAGGGCCCATGCTCTGCAACAAGAGAAGCCACTGCAATGGGAAGCCCCTACACCACAACTGGAGAGTAGCCCCTGCTTGCCACAAGTAGAGAAAAACCTGCACAGCAAGGCCCACACAGCCA
>NW_011494950.1:7132840-7137561 GCF_000754665.1 Bison bison bison | reverse complement strand
TCACCATCTGCAGTGATTTTGGAGCCCCCCCAAAATAAAGTCTGTCACTGTTTCCATTGTTTCCCCGTCTATTTACCATGAAGTGATGGGACTGGATGCCATGATCTTAGTTTTCTGAATGTTGAGTTTTAAGCTAGCATTTTCACTCTCTTTTTTCACTTTCATCAAGAGGCTCTTTAGTTCTTCTTCGCTTTCTGCCATAAGGGTGGTGTCATCTGCATATCTGAGGTCATTGATACTTCTCACCTTGTCATAAATCAAGTGACCATATAGGTGCACATGTAATTCTGTACTCCCTTGTCTGTTCATTTGGTCTCTTTTTATCCTTACAAGAGTAACACAATTAGTTTTCTAATAACTATAACTTTATAATAAGTTTTGTTACATTTAGTAGTATGATATAATCTTTTGATATGGATATCTTTTATCTATATATAGATCTCTTTGTCTATATATAATCTCTTGTTTATCTGTAGTAGTGTGACTCTCTCAGCTTTGTTATTATTCTTCAAGTTTGTCTTGGCATTCTTTTCCCTTAGTATTTCTAAGTCAATTTTAGAATCATCTTGCCAGTTTTCACTAAGAAAAAATAACTGCTATAATTTTTATTGGAATTGTATAGAATTTGTAGGGAGAATCTGGAGAATATTTACATCTTTATAATTGAAACTTCCAATCTAAGAACATGACTTTTATTTTATTTGGAAATTCTTATATTTTTCTGAATAATATTCTGTACATTAGTGTGCAGAAATCTTGCACTTGTTTCATTAAATTCATTGCTTTTTATTTGGTTGTTGTTTTTGTTTAGCAGCTAAGTCATATCCGACTCTTTGTGATGCTATGGACTATAGTTTGCCAGGCTCTTCTCTTCATAGGATTTTCCAGGCAAGAATACTGGAGTGGGTTGTCATTTCCTTCTCCAGGGGATCTTTCCAACCCAGAGATCAAACCCACGCCTCCTGCATTGGCAGGCACTGACTTTTATTCTGTTTTATATGGTGTGGTTTTAATTTTTCCCAATTATTGGTTGCTGATCTACAGAAAAGTGACAATCTTATATATTAACCCTGACTCAGTGACCTTTCTAAACTCATTTATTCTAAGAGCTTTGTAGGTTCTTTGGGATTGTGTATCTACATAAATGGGCTTCCCTGGTGGTTCAGTGGTAAAGTATATGCCCACAATGCAGGAGACCCAGATTCAATTCCTAGGTCAGGAAGATCCCCTACAGAAGGAACTTCTACCCACTCCAGTATTCTTGCCTGGAGAATTCCATGGACAGAGGAGCCTGGCAGGCTACAGTCCATGGGGTTGCAAAGAGTTGGACACGACTGAGCGACTGACCAATGGACCAGTGTACATAAATATGTCATCTGTGAATAAAAACATTTTAATTCCTTCAATTGCAATCCAATTTAGTTTCATTTAAGAACAAGGATTATCTTGTAATTTTCTTTTCGTGTAATGTCCTTGCCATTTGTGCTCTTTTGGAGGGACAATAAATTCTGTAGAAACTTATCAGAGTTGATCATTATAAGATGAATCTCCTATACAATTTGACAATTAGACAAAAGCCATTAACCTGGCAGTACAACTTCTTGAAATTAATGTTAATCAGATATGAATAAGAAGTTTATATATAGCACACCTGTTAAAACTGTATATTGAAAATGAAATATTACCAACTAATTGTCTATGTAAGACTTTCCAATTGTTCCCCTTCAACCATCTATGGATAAATCAATCATCTTTGGCAGCAGCAAGTGTCAAGAAGAGCAGTTAAGACAGCAGACTGCCATAATGGCTAACATCTCCCGCCAAATCAAAGGAACCACCAAGAGGCATGCTATCTTCTCCCAAGTTAGGTTCTCATCTAATAATAACAGAAATATGAAATTATAGGCTTATAAAATCTGGCTATGTTACTTTGATCCTTCTCATGAAGACACAACTAGGATAAGAAGAAATCAGTAGAACTTTAAATGGCCATGTACAGTGGCATGACTGGTGTTTGTAAGAAGCCCAGACAATGAAGTAGTGATAAGTTAAGGATGCGTGTGAAGTTTAATAGGAGTTAAGGATCCAATTTCTTTTTCATATGTTTAGAATTGATCCAGCATTATCTGATACTGGGAAAGATTGAAGGCAAGAGGAGAAGGGGGTGGCAGAGGATGAGATGGTAATATAGCATCTCTGAATCAATGAACACTAATGTGAGCAAACTAAGGGAGATAGTGAAGAACAGGGGAGTCTGGCACGCTGCACTTCTGGGGATGCAAGGAGTCAGACAGGACTTAGCGACTGGACAACAATGAATTTTGAACTGATCCAGCATTATTTGTTAAAAAAGACTTTCTTAAGGACTTTAGGTTTGAGATGCACAGAGCTAGAAGGAGCATCATTCCTACCCATAAAATAAGACAATGAACAGGGAAAAGTTCAAAGTAATTACCTTTTGAGAACTCTTCTGAAAACAGAGTTCTCATGGGAAATTTCTACCACAAAACCTAGTGATAGACAGGTGCTATCAGGTAGAAAGAGAACCTGTGCATTTACCTACCTAGGACAGACACTGCCCAAATACCAAATAAGCCAGTAGAAAAATTAAATTAGAAATTTGTAGCACATTGCTAAGTGCAGAGTGGGGGCCACGAGCAGAGTATGAGGCCCATTGGACATCCCACACTGTATAATGACGTTTTCTCTAAGGTGCCCACAAGGAATATCTGGCAGAATCCTTAGAAAATTCATCCTTAACACCACCTCCTTGAATCCCTACTACATGCTACAAAACCTGGAATAAAAACAACAATGGAAACAGTTGGGAGAACTGCAAGAGATAGAATCTCTCTGGAGAGTAGCACAAAAGGAAGAGACAAAGAAAGGGGGACAAGACAAAATCAAGTTATCAACATAGCAAATTTAAGTTTCTGGTTCACATAGAATAACTAGAGAAACAACAAACTTCAAACACAGTAAACATTGAAGTTTTAGGAATCAGTGAACTAAAATGGATGAAAATGGGCTAATTTAATTCATATGACCATTATATCTATTACTGTGGGCAAGAATCCCATAGAATAAATGGAGTAGCCCTCATAATCAACAAAAGAGTCTGAAATGTAATACTTGTGTGCAATCTCAAAAACAACAGAATGATCTCAGTTCATTTCCAAGGCAAACCATTCAACATCACACTAATCCAAGTCTATGCCCCAACCACTGATGTCAAAGAAGTTGAAGTTGACCAGTTCTATGAAGACCTATAAGACCTTCTAGAACTAATGCCAAAAAATATGTTCATCATAGGAGATTGGAATGCAAACATAGGACGTCCAAAAGACTGTTCTATACATCTGTGTCTCTTTTGCTGTCTGATGTATGGCAAAACCAATACAATATTGTAAAGTAATTAGCCTCTAATTAAAATAAATAAATTTAAATTTTAAAAAAAAGTAGGAAGTCAATACATACCTGGAGTAACAGGCAAGTTTGGCCTTGGAGTACAAAATGGAGGAGGGCAAAAGTTAACAGAATTATGCCCGGAAAACACACTGGTCATAGAAAACAGCCTTTTCCAACAACACAAGAGATGACTTTACACATGAATGTCACCAAATCGTCAATACTGAAATCAGATTGACTACATTTCTTTGCAGCCAAAGATAGAGAAGATCTATACAGTCAGCAAAAACAAGACCAGGAGCTGACTGTAGCTCAGAAAATCAGCTCCTTATTGCAAAATTCAGGCTCAAATTGAAGAAAGTAGGGAAAACCACTAGGCCATTCAGTTATGACTTATATCAATTCCCTTATGATTATACAGTGGAGGTGATGAATAGATTTAAGGGATTAAATCTGGTAGACAGAGTACCTGAAGAACTATGGACAGAGATGCGAAACATTGTACAGAAGGTACTAATAAAAGCCATCCCAAGGAAAAAGAAATGCAAGAAGGCAAAGTGGTTGTCTGAGGAGGCTTTACAAATAAAGGAAAGAAGAGAAGTGAAAAGAAATGGAGAAAGGAAAAGGTATACACAACTGAATGCAGAGTTCCAGAGAGTAGCAAGGAGAGACAAGAGGGCCTTAACGAACAATGCAAAGAAATAGAGGAAAGCAATAGAATGGGAAAGACTAGAGATCACTTCAAGAAAATTGGAGATATCAAAAGAACATTTCATGCAAAGATGGGCTCAATAAAGGGAAAATAAAACAGCAGAAGAGATCAAGAAGAGATGGCAAGAATACACAGAAGAACTATACAAAAAGGTCTTAATGACCCAGATAACCACAAAGGTGTGGTCACTCACCTAGAACCAGACATCCTATAGTAGGAAGCCAAGTGGCCTTAGGAAGCATTGCTGCCAATAAAGCTAGTGGAGGTGATGAAATTCCAGTTGAGGGATTTCAGATCCTAAAAGATGATGCTGTTGAAGTGCTTCACTCAATATGTCAGCAAATTTGGAAAACCCAGCAGTAGCCACAGGACTGGAAAAAGTCAATCTTTGTCCCAATTCCCAAGAAGGACAGTGCTAAAGAATGTTCAAACTACCAGACAATTGCACTCAGCACTCACTTCCCATGCTAGTAAGGTTGTGCTCAAAATCTTTTAAGCTAGGCTTTAGCAGTATTTGAATCAAGAACTTTCAGATGTACAAGCTGGGTTTAGAAAAGGCAGAGGAACCAGAGATCAAATTGCCAACATTTGTTGCATCATA
>NW_011494950.1:7131123-7132383 GCF_000754665.1 Bison bison bison | reverse complement strand
AAGGCTGTATACCGTCACATTGTTTATTTAATTTATATGCAGAGTTTGTCATTGAAATGCTGGGCTGGATGAGTTACAAGCTAGAATTAAGATTGTCAGGAGAAATATCAACAACTTCAGATATGCAGATGATACCACTCTAATGGCAGAAAGCAAAGAGGAGCTACAGAGCCTCTTGATGAAGGTGAAAAAGTAGGCTTAAAACTCAGTGTTGAAAAAAACCAAGATAGTGGCATCCAGTCAAATCACTTCATGGCAAATAGAAGGGGGAAAGGTGGCAGCAGTGATAGATTTTCTCTTCTTGGGCTCTAAAATCACTGCAGATGGTGACTGCAGTCATGAAATTAGATGATGATTGCTTCTTGGAAGGAAAGCTATGGCAAACCTAGACAGTATATTAAAAAGCAAATTCATCACTTTGACGACAAAGGTCCGTATAGTCAAAGCTATGGTTTTCCCAGTAGTCACATGCACATGTGAGAATTGGACAATAAAGAAGGCTGAATGCCAAAGAATTGATGCTTTTGAGCTGTGGTGCTGGAGAAGAACATTGAGAGTCCCTTGGACAGCAAGGAGATCAAACCAGTCAATCCTAAATGAAATCATTCCTGAATATTCATTAGAAGGACTGATGCTGAAGCTGAAGCTCCAATACTCTGGTCACCTGATCTGAAGAGCTGGCTCACTGGAAAAGACCCTGATGCTGGGAAAGATTGAGGGCAGAGGAGGAAAGGATGACAGAGGATGTGATGGTTGGATGGCATCACCGACTCAATGGACTTGAGTTTGGACAAACTCCAGGAGATAGTGAAGGACGGGGAGGCCTGGTGTGCTGCAGTCCATAGGGTTGCAAAGAGTCAAACAAGGCTTAGTGACTGAACAACAACAAAGAATTAATTAAAAAGCTTAGCAAGATCACAGGATACAAAGTCATATACCAAAAGTGAACTATTTAGTAACAATGAATAATTGTAATTCAAAATTAAAATACAATATATAATGGCACTAAAAATAGTAAGATATTGATACTCAGAAATTTAACAAATACTTGGATGATTCAAATGCTGAAAACTAGAAAACACTGATGAGGGAAATATTTTAAAGATATAACTAAATGTAGAGATATAATGTAGACGTGGATTGTTGTTGTTCAGTTGCTAAGTCGTATCTGACTCTTTGTGACCTCATGGACTGCAGCACTCCAGGCTTCCCTGTCCTTCACTATCTCTTGGCGTTTTCTCAAACTCATGTCCATTGAGT
>NW_011494950.1:7129507-7130887 GCF_000754665.1 Bison bison bison | reverse complement strand
CTCACCCCTTCTTATGAGAACACTGGCTGAAAAACCTTCGACCAAAAAAAAACAAACAAAAACAAACCCCAAACCGCTAAAACTTACCAAAAAAGATACCCTACATCGAAAGATAAAAATGAAGACACAATGAGACAGAAGGAGGTGCGTAATTATGATATAATCAAATCCTATACATGCCAGGGTAAAGTGAAAGTGAAAGTGTTAGTCATTCAGTTGTGTCCACCTCTTTGAACCTCATGGACTGTAGCCTGCCAGGCTGCTTTGTCTATGGGATTCTCCAGGTAGGATACTGGTGTGGGTTGTCATTCCGTTCTCCAACAGGATCTTTCCAACCCAGGGATCGAACCTGGGTCTTCTGCATTGCAGGCAGGTTCTTTACCAACTGAGCCACCATCCCACAAACTGGACAGCAATTATACCACAGAAGTTCTCCCTCCCACAGGAATGAAAGGAAAGAGGAAGATTTTCAGAGTTCTAGCTTTGAAGGCCTGAGTGATTTAATTGCAGGACTTTCATTGGACTGCTTCCCAGGTGGCACTAGTGGTAAAGAACCCACTTGCCAATGTTGGGAAGATCCCCTGGAAGAGCACATGGCAACCCACTCCAGTATTCTTGCCTGGAGAATTCCATGAACAGAGGAACCTGGCAGGCTATGGTCCATAGGGTTGCAGAGAGTAAGACACAACTGAAGCAATTTAGCATGCATGCCATAGGACTGGGGAAAACAGAAACTCCACTTTTGGAGCACAAGCACAAAGTCCTGTGTGGACCAGGACCCACGGGAAAAAAGCAGTGGCCCCATAAGAGACTGGATCAAACCTACCTGCTAGTATTGGAAGATTTCCTGCAGAGGTGGAGTTTGGCTGTGGCTCACTGTGGGGACAAAGACATTGAAAGCAGCAATTCTTGGAAGTATTCATTGGTGTGAGCCCTCCTGGGGGCTGCCATTAGCCCCACTAAATAGCTTATAGGCCCCAGTTCTGGGTTATCTCAGGCCAAACAACCAAAAAGGAGGGAAAACAACCTCACCCATCAGCAGAAAAGCAGTTTAAAGTTTTGCTTAGCATGGCCCTGCCCACAAGAGGGACAAGGCCCAGTTCTATCCACCACCAGACCCTTGCACAAGTCTCTTAGACAGCCTCATCTACCACAGGACAGACAGCTGAAGCAAGAACTACAATCCTATAGCATGCAGAACAGAAAACACAATCATAGAAAGTTAGATAAAATGAAACAGAAAATTATGTCCCAGATGAAGGAACAAAATGAAACCCCAGAAAAACAACTAAGGGAAGTGGAGATAGGCAACCTTCTAGAAAAAGAATTCAGAATAATGATACTGAAAATGTTTCAGGATCTCAGAATAAGAATGGAGGC
>NW_011494950.1:7128781-7129407 GCF_000754665.1 Bison bison bison | reverse complement strand
TAATTTTGTATCTTTCAGCTTTACTAAATTCATTGGTGAGCTTTAAAAGGATACGAATGAACTTATTTATAAAACATAAAAAGATTCACACACATAGAAAACAAGCTTATGATTACCAAAAGGGAGGGGAGAGAAGGATAAATTAGGAGTTTGGGATTAAAATATACACACTACTGTATATAAAGTAGATAACCAACAAAAACTTACTGTATAGTACAAGTAACCATAGTCAATATCTTGTAATAACTTATAATGGAAGAGAATGCAAGAGAAGAATATATATAACTGAATCACTTTACTGTACACCTGAAACTAATACAGCATTGTAAATAAAATATATTTCAATAAAAATTAAACTAACAAAAGGAGCCACACTCATGAATGTAGGTGAAAGTTTCCTCAACAAAATATTAGCAGTGTGAATTCTATAACATTGAAGGAAGAAACTTTCACATATTAAGTTAGAGGGAAGTCATTATGGCTTATACATGATTTAAATTGTACTTGAGGCTAACCAAAACAGCTGTTTGTGTCCTGTCAAACATGCATTATACCTCTGCTTTAATCATTGAGGGAAATTCATTTTAAAATAAAAATGAAGTAACTATCAAAAATCAGGCATTCAG
>NW_011494950.1:7128356-7128681 GCF_000754665.1 Bison bison bison | reverse complement strand
GAGTGATGATTACTATTTTGGCTCTTCTGTGTTTCCGCAAGAAATTAAAAATTTTTGTTCTAATTCTGTGGAAAATGTCATTGGCAATTTGATAAGGATTGCATTGAATCTGTAGATTACTTTGGGTAGAAAAGTCATTTTCATAACAGTGATTCTTCTAATCCAAGAACATGATGTATCTCTCTGTTTGTGTCATCTTTGATTTTATTCTTCTTATAGTTGTCGGAGTACAGGTCTTTTGCCTCCTTATGTAGGTTCATTCCTAGGTATTATATTCTTTTTGATGCAGTGGTAAATGGGATTGTTTCCTCAAATTCTCTTTCTG
>NW_011494950.1:7127020-7128126 GCF_000754665.1 Bison bison bison | reverse complement strand
GTAGATGTAGTTTCAGACATGTTCCTGTATCAAGAACTTGAATTTTCTGAACTAAGGGCACACCAACATTTTCAAACAATGTCTGCTAGTTGCCAACTGCATCCTTATAGTGCCAAGATCTACCGTTGTAAATATGCAACCATTTCAGACTCCAAACAATCCTTGCTTAACGAGCACTCTTACTACTTGCCAGCTCCAATTATAATACTTGACAAACATGCAATTTTGTGGGGTTTGCTTTTATAAGCCTCCCCCATTTCGTAGTCAGGTGGAAAACAATTCAAGTGCTTCTTGAACTTGTGTCTCCTGGTCTATACAGTTTGGCTCAAATGAAATTATATTCTATTCCTATTATACATTGGTTTGTTGATTATTTCCATTGTAAGATGTAACTCAGGAATTCAAGGTAAGTTTGCAATCCCAAATCTATTGATATACAGTCCATGTTAATAGAATAAAGGACAAAAACAAAACGGTGGCATCAACTCACGTGGAGAAAGTACTTGGGAAACATAACACCCATTCCAAATTCTTAAAAAGTCCTAGAAAATTCAAAGTAGAATGTTAACTTGCCCAATCTGAAAAAAAGAATAAAGAACTTTATAGAAAACTTTAAAGGAACATTGTACTTAGAAGGGAAAGATTGCATGCTTTCCCCACAAGATTGGGAGCAAGATGAGGATATATGTTTTCAACTGTTCTGTTCAACATTGTGTCAGAAATTCTAGTCAATGAAAGCAGAAAAGAAAAAGATTTAAATGATATCTTGATTGAAAAGAAAGATGGAAAACTTTTTATCTACAGACAATGTGATCTAGTTGTTGTTCTTCAGTTGCTAAGTTGTATCCAACTCATTGCTACTCCATGGACTGCTCAAGTTCGTGTCCAATGAGTCAATGATGCTACTTAACCATCTCATCTTCTGCTGCCGTCTTATTCTTTTGCCTTCAATCTTTCCCAGCATCAGGATCTTTTCCAGTGAGTTGGCTGTTTGCATCAGGTGGCCGAAGTTTTGGAGCTTCAGCTTCAGCATTAGTTCTTCCAATGTGTATTCAGAGTTGATTTCCTTTAGGATTGACTAGTTTGATCTCCTTGCTGTCCAAGGG
>NW_011494950.1:7126556-7126920 GCF_000754665.1 Bison bison bison | reverse complement strand
GGGAAGACTATAGCTTTGACTATACAGACCTTTGTCGACAAAGTGATGTCTTTATTTTTTAATGCACTGCCTAGGTTTGTCATAGCTTTCCTTCCAAAGCAAGTATCTTTTGATTTCATGGATGCATCCTCCATCTGCAGTGATTTTGGAACCCAAGAAGAGAACATCTGTCACTGCTTCCACTTTTTCTCCTTCTACTTGCCAGGAAGTGATGGGACTGGATGTCATGATTTTAGTTTTTTTCAATATTGAGTTTTAAGCCAGGTTTTTCACTCTCCTTTTTCACTCCCGGCAACAGTCTCTTTATTTCCTCTTTGTTTTCTGCCATTAGAGTGGTATCACCTGCATATCTGAAATTGTTGAT
>NW_011494950.1:7123837-7126446 GCF_000754665.1 Bison bison bison | reverse complement strand
GGCTTCAGTGTAGTCAATGAAGCAGAAGTAGATTTTTTTTTCTAGAATTTCCTTGCTTTCTCTGTGATGCAACGAATGTTGGCAATTTGATCTCTGGTTCCTCTGCCTTTTCTAAACCCAGCAGGTACATCTGAAAGTTCTCAATTCAAATACTGCTGAAGCTTAGCTTGAGGGATTTTGAGCATAACCTTACTAGCATAGGAAGTCAGTGCAATTGTCCAGTAGTCTGAACATTCTTTAGCACTGCCGTGCTTGGGAATTAGGACAAAGATTGACCTTTTCCCGTCCTGTGGCCACTGCTGAGTTTTCCAAATTAGCTGATGTATTGAGTGTGGCACTTTAACAGCATCATCTATTAGAATTTTAAATAGCTTAGCTGGAATTCCATCACCTCCACTAGCTTCATTTGTAATTATGCTTCCTAAGCAATTTGTGAGAAACTGCCTGTTTCTTATAGTCTCACCAACACATAATGTGCTATCATATATTTTTTACTGAGATTCAGATAACATAAAACTATTAGTAAAATTTTTCAGTTCAGTTATTGTATTCTTCAACTCCAGAATTCTGTTTAGTTCATTTTTATAGTTTATCTTTTGTTGATATTCTCACTGTGTCCATGCATCACTGTCCTGCTTTATTTAATTGTCATTCTATATTTCTTTTAGCTCATTTAAGACAGTTTTGAAACATATTTTTTTTTGATCAGGCAGCTCATAGATCTCTGTTTCTCTAGGGTTGGTGTCTTGAGTTTTATTTTGTTCATTTGATTGGTCTATATTTCCCTTTTGGGGGTATGCATTGTGATCTTTGGGCATTTGAGTAACCAACCACATCTCCCTATCTCTGTGTACTGTTTTGTGTGTGTGTGTGTGTGCATGCAGGATATGATCCTTACCTATCAGGCAAGCTGCAGGTTCAAGGAATTCTCAAGGACTTCCCCAGGACTTCCCCTTTTCTGAGGATGTGCCTTCTCTTGACCATGCCTCAGATTCTCTAAGCATCTTGTCTAGGTTTCTTCCCAGAAGCCCATAATCTTTTGTTTCCCCTAGATGTGCCCATTTAACTGCAGGTCTACTGCTTGTCTCATTTTCAGTGGTTTACAAACTATGCCACCAGTCCTGTCAGTGCTCTGAGTAAAACAAGAGAGAAATTCATCCCATAGTGAGCCTCCAGTCAAGGCAGAATGTTTGACATATAGTCTACTGTTTTGTTTCCATCCCAAAGGAAGAACCCCAGTACAGGTTTTCTCTTGATTGTGCCTCACTATGTCAGGTAGGAGAAGAGGCACAGATAGGCACACAAAATGCTGTGAATTTTCCTACCCCTTTTGCTGGGATCCCTTCCTGCCTTTACATTGGCCTGGGTACTTCTAGTCTGGTCTGTGGAATTTTCATATAGGTATCCTAGCCCATCTATTGATATTTATTGTGTTTCTCTGTGGGGAAACTAAGACCTGGAACTTTCTAGTCTGTTATCTTGCTAACGTCACTCTCATACTACTTCTGTTTTGCTTCATGTCTCTTGAGTTCACAACTCTGCCTTTCACACATTCCAACCCCAACCTCCAAAATATTCACACAAGTCAAACAGTGCATGAGATTTTCTGAAATTTATTAAAGATGATGCAGTTGAATAAAAGGAGTTACATCAAGTACCTAGACAACTTTCCACCACTCCTTGGCTTCTAGTTGACCTTTTTTTATTCCCTCATTAACTCCACTTTTGTGGAGCAACAAAATAAACTTCCTCTTGCCTATGCCCACTCAGGCTCATTACTTATACCAAGAATTTATTAAGATAGATAGAAAGATGTGTAGATAGATTCAGCAAATGTTTGTTGAGTGCTTTTTTTGTGCCAGGTCCTTGTTCAATCTTCTTTGGAAACAAAGCAAAATACATGATTATCTCTGCCCTTTTGGATCTTATTTTCTAGTGGAGGAAGCAGATTATAAACAATAAACATGAAATATAACTAAATTACATAATGCATTACAATAAGAATTATGGAAACAAGTGTGTGGAAACTCCCAAATAGGAGTTATGGGAACAAGGAAAAATAGGACAGTGATGAGTATCTGAATGGTCTTGAGTTGCCTACTTGAATAATTCTTCCTTATGAAGAAATTAGTCATGCAACTATATTGAAAAAAGGTATTCCTGGCAATGGAAACAGTTAAGTGAAACCTAAAATAGGAGTAAGCAAGTAAAGTATACTTAAGGTTCCAGAAAGCAGTCAATACAGCATAAGTAGAACATGTGAGGGGGTGAAGCAATTCAATGAGAGAAGTGAGGAATTAAACATGTTGGACTTTATAGATCACCTTAAGGACTTTATAAATATGGAAAGATTGTGAGGAGAGGAAGAACATGAGGTTTTAGCAGGATCCTTCTGAGTACTACATGGAAAATAGACTATACAGGACATGTTGGGAAGTAGAGAGACCAATGAGGGTGCTATTGTACAGGTCCATATGAACAATGGTGGTGGTTTGAACCAAGGTGGTAACTATAGAATTGGCAAGAAGTAGTCAAATCACTCAGAGAAGGCAATGGCACCCCACTCCAGCACTCTTGCCTGGGAAATCCCATTGATGGAGGAGCCTGGT
>NW_011494950.1:7122969-7123737 GCF_000754665.1 Bison bison bison | reverse complement strand
ACTTCACTTTCACTTTTCACTTTCATGCATTGGAGAGGGAAATGGCAGCCCACTCCAGTGTTCTTGACTGGAGAATCCCAGGGACGGGGGAGCCTGGTGGGCTGCCGTCTCTGGGGTCGCACAGAGTCGGACACGACTGAAGTGACTTAGTAGCAGCAGCAACGGTCACATCACTAGTATATATTTTGAAGCTAGAACCAAAATATTTTCCTGACAGATCTGTTGGATGTGATATGTGGAGAGAAAGAAAGAACTCAGGAATAAATAAATAAGTTTAAAGAAAAAAATTTTTAATTTTACAGTGGTTATATTGGTGTGAAATTATGTACCATTTAATTTTTTTAATTTCTTTCTGTATTTTCCAATTTCCAACATAGATTATGAATTGCATCTATAATCAGAAAAGAGTAAGATTTTTAAAATAAAATAATATTAATCACTTATTTTTTTAAAAAGAGATTGGCAGGCTAGTGTTGATGATAATGCAATTAAACTCGCATTCACATATAACTATAGCACTATAAATTAGTATAACCATTCTGGAGAAAATATATACATGAAAGCCTTAGAAAAATCCATATTTTTTCCTTATTGATTCTAGTTTTAGGAAGTAACAAATAAAATAATCAGATATTTGTTTTAATATTTAGGAGCAGAATCAGTCATTTTTCATATACAATAGTGAAAATTGGGGACCTCCCTGGTGGCTCAGAGGTAAAGAATCTGCCTGCAATGCTGGATACTCAGGTTTGATCCCTGGGTTGGGAA
>NW_011494950.1:7121977-7122809 GCF_000754665.1 Bison bison bison | reverse complement strand
CTTAAGAAATGGTGAGAAAAATCACCATTTAGGTAATGACATGAGCCTCCTTAGGGTTGACCCTAGAGAGCATCTGTTAGAAGTGAGAAGCCTGAGCCAGAGTGTCATGTGGAGATGGCAAGGCCACATCGATGTTAATATCTAACAGTGACATTGCATCCTGAGTTAAGAAGGACTGTGTAGGCAGAAGCAGAATGGGCTACATGGAATCTGTGGTAGGGTTATCCAAGCAGCAGAAGAGACATGTCCTTTTTGTTTAACAGTCTACCTATAAGAGAGTGGCCTGGTTGCTGACAGGAACAATGGAACTTGTGACCAAAAATTCCTTATACAAGCTATGTATACATAAAGAATCCTAATTTAAGAATTCCAGCCACTGAGATGAACAACTCACTTCCCTTACTCTGATGTTGAAGACTTCAAGCTGCCTGTGACTATTTTCCTTTATTAAGAGAGAGGGCATATGACAGGGAGTACCAGCCAGTCAAATGAATTGATGTAAATGTATTGCCTTTTACTATACATTAGTCTCCTGTGAGTCTGATTGTTATGGGTCAGCTTCTCCAGGTTGAATCTTTGCAGAGTGTCCACACTTGAATCACAGTGACCAACAGGACTGGCAATAAGGGTAGCCAGTCCAAGAAGTCATCTTTCTTTCTGAAATAAATCTCTGTGAGGGAACAAGTGCTACACCAAATACCTGCTGAGTATCTTTTCAGCTCTAGGGCTAAGGAAAAGGAAGGACCTGGGGAAAATATGCTAATGGGACTAGCAGTTACTTCAGTGACTACCAACTTGTTTCATATGAGCCCGTTACTCATAAATTGTCTAT
>NW_011494950.1:7120215-7121877 GCF_000754665.1 Bison bison bison | reverse complement strand
TTCTTCCCTGCTCTTTGTGCTACTCCAGCCATGGACTCATTTTTTGTGTCTTGAGAAAGGAGGTCAAGGAAGGGCACAGCTTGGATATTATAGTGGAATCTGTGCTGACATTTGTCTTCCTCTCACAGCAGCCCTGGGAGTTGGATGTCAACATCCCCATTTTACAGATCAGGAAGCTGAGGCACAGACAGATGCATTGCCATGAACTAGACAAGGCCACGGAGCCAGTGAGGTGAAAATGCAGCATTTGGGCTCGGGTCTTCCTGACTCCAAAACCCGTGTTCCACTAGCACTGGCCCCGGGGATCGAGGCACCCTCCCCTCTTCAGTTGGACCAGCAGATCCACTCCACCTCCCCTGCCCTGTGAACATCTGTCCCAACAAACCGGGTTTCTGCTCTCTGACACCTAAGCTCATGCGCTGCATCCCAGGGGGAACAGGTAGGGTCCCTAAGCCCACCCCTTGCCTGCTCTGTGTGGGTCCATCCAGGTGTGCTAGTTGCTCCTTGGGGTCCACTCCCTATTCTGACTGTCAGGCCCCTTCACTGTGAGTGGTACAAATGGGCTGTCCCTGAGGCCTTCCTGGTGCCTGCTGGAGCAGCCAGGATAATCGGACACTTTTGTGTCTGAGCCATGGCAAGCCCTGATTCAGAGAAAATATTTGGCCTGGTTCCTTCCACAGCTGGGGCCTGGAGCAACTGTGGTCTTGTGGACAGAAGCTTGGCTGGACTTCCAAATTCCAGGGACAGAGTGCTGGGTCAGTCTGTCGCTAGTTGTGTGAGCCCACTCAAGTCACTGGACATCTCTGAGCCTGGATTATCAGGATGCAAAATGGAAAGTATAAAGGGTACTTATTGGGGGTCTTATCCAATAACACACATGCTACTGTGCTTCTGGAGTGATTGGATAGACTATAAAGGCAAAAAGTGTTACATAGGTGTGAAATAACTCAAATTGAACTGATACTCTCCAAAAATCCAAGCTACATCTTTGTACATTTCACATTTGTTCTGGCATCAGCTCTTGCCAGGAGCCAACATATGAAAGGAAACTAATGCTGAGAGGAACTGCAGCATTTGGTCCCCAAGGGCCAACATCAATTCTGCCTGGCTGGATAACTTTCCCCATCTGTTGCATAGCAACCTCCTCTGTCAGCTGCCTGTTTTTTCTCAGCACTTCCTCTGGAAAGTGTCTGCAGTGGGACGTGATCAGACTCAAGAAAGGAGGCCTAAAACACCATTTTATATGCTTTCTGATCCCATATCTATTATCTCCAGTCTTGACTTATGAATTCTAAATCTGTAATCTGACAACCTACGCCACTCTTGCAATTGTCTCTGTATTTTCACAATTAACAGGTCCCATATATCCTCCTCCTAACCAACACTGTGTTTGTCCTATCATGCCCTTCTCTCTCCATTAGAATCCTTTTAGGGAGATGGATTTTTGTTTTATTCATTGCTGTATCCTTAGAACATAAAATGGTGCCTAGTGTATTTTATATGCTCAAAAAATACTTGTTTAATGAATGAATGAATACCACCATCCATTCTGTTGCTTATACAAGAAACCTCAGAGGCATTCTTGTTTCTTTCCTGTGATGAATTCACCTACTTTTCCTCATTACACAAATGCATATCTGTCATTAAAAATTCAAACATTAC
>NW_011494950.1:7118886-7120115 GCF_000754665.1 Bison bison bison | reverse complement strand
AAGGGCCAACATCAGTTCTGTCTGGCTGGATGACTTTCCCCATCTGTTGCATAGCAAAGTCCTCTGTCAGCTGCCTGTTTGTCCCCAGTACTTCCTCTGGAAAGTTTCTGCAGTGGGACATTATCAGACTCGGGAAAGGAGGTTTGAAACACCTTTTTATATGCTTTATGTTCCTATATCTGTATTTTCAGTTTTAACTTAGCCTATGACTGTTAGACCCATAATCCTATTGTATACCTTTCTTCTCCAATAGATATTTCTTGGTATTCTCAAAATTAACAACTCCCAAACTGACTTCTTGTGGTATATATTTTTCTTCTTTCAATCATCATGTATTCATTGACTTGACTCCTCCATATCAGTAAGTACCAGCAACATGAATTCAGATTCTCAATCCAGAAACTTACGAGTCTTTCATCACCATTTCCTTTCTCTTGTTCCCTTTCCCATATTAGAACAACCACTAAATCCTGAATATTCTACCTCAAATATATACCACCTCCTCTAACTTTCCATCATCCTAGACTAGGCCACTATTATCTCTCTAACCTGACCTACTGAAGGAGTCTCATAACTGGCCTCCTTTCTTCATCTTCTTCCTACTGTAATCAGTCCTCTACACAATTACTAAAGTAATCTTCTTAAAATAAAAACTATATTATGCTATTTTCTGCTTAAATCTCTTGCTATATTCCCACTTAAATTAGAATAAAAATCAAACTCCCAACCCTGGTCAAGTAGTGCCTTGTGCAGGGCTTTAATCTTCTCCCCATTTGTTTTTCTTCATCTACATTCCCAGACATTTTATCCAAATACCAACAACATCCTTCAACAAAAATTCATGTTTCTTTGTTTCATGTAATTTGTAATTAAAAGCGCCTTTGGAAAAACACTGCTATTTTACTGACCTATAACACAATTCTAAACAAAATCCCTATGCTTGCTATAAAAATGTAACTTGGTGACAAGTAATCTAGTAGCACTCACTCGTTACAACCAGAAAGCCTCATTTAAGTCCCCACAAATGGAAGAATTCTGGAAACCCCTTTGTTCAATCCTTCTCCTGATATGACTTCTCACTGCAACCTCAGTCTATGCCATTCTTTTCATTCTACAGTTATTCCAAACTTATTCATTCTTACTTCAGGACCTCTGAACCCTCAGTTGTTTTGTCCATAAGATACTCCCCACACTTTTTCTACCTCTTGTGCATCTGACTGAAATCAACT
>NW_011494950.1:7118326-7118786 GCF_000754665.1 Bison bison bison | reverse complement strand
GAGGTAAAGTTATGTCTTGACTCTAAGTAGGTATATTAATTCTCAACCATTGGTCTGCAACCATGAAATTATCTTACTTTTCCAGTAACTGCTCCTCATATAGCAAAGTTGAAAACATTCCCTTCACACTTGAGTGGCTTGGCCAAATTCCATAACTTGCTGATATTAGATTATTAGAATGATCTCATATTGATATTTATAACATAGTCTCATTTATTTTACAATTCAATTTTTAAAATAACTTTATTTTTGACTGTGCTGGATCTTCATTGCTGCATGAGCTTTTCTCTAGTTGTGGCGAGCAGGTGCTACTTTTGTTGTGGTGTAGGGGCTTCTCTGGAGAAGGCAATGGCACCCCACTCCAGTACTCTTGCCTGGAAAATTCCATGGATGGAGGAGCCTGGTGGGCTGCAGTCCATGGGATCACTGAGAGTCGGACACGACTGAGTGACTTCACTTT
>NW_011494950.1:7117879-7118226 GCF_000754665.1 Bison bison bison | reverse complement strand
CTTATTGCGGCCTTCCATGACCATGTTGACTTATCTAATTTGGGGCTTTGTCACAGTTAGTGAGATCATAATCCCAATTTGCCTAAGACAGTACTGGTTTATGCCTGTTGCCTTAGAAAAATGATAATTGGCACCTCATTTGCTCTCAAAAGTGACACAATTTCATTAAATATTTAGTCAACTCTAGGCAGAGTTCCTATACTACAAGAAGAGGTCAGAATAAGGCAAGAAGAAGAGAGAAGGGAATGATAGGAGCTTGGAATAAAATTTTAAGAGTAAAAATATTGGATGGATATATAAAGAGAGAGGAGATTATGGAGGTTAATAAAGACTAAGAAAGAGGGGTG
>NW_011494950.1:7115899-7117559 GCF_000754665.1 Bison bison bison | reverse complement strand
CACCAGGGATTGAACCCATGTCTCCTGCATTGGCAGGTAGATTCTTTACCACTGAGCCACCAGGGACACCCACAGTTTGATTTTTGAACTCAACTTAAATCTCAGAGCTCTTTGCCTACCCCAGATCATGCTACACTAAAGTGTTATTTCAACCTCATTTGTAGTATATAAGTGGAGAAGTCAAAGGATGCACATCCTCTCCCCTTATCATCCTCCTTTCAAGGCATTCACCTTCTTCACCATGAAGTGGTAGGAAAAAAGAAAGAAAGAAAGGACCAGCAACTCTACTCAGCTGGCTTTTTCAGTCCCACTCTATGATTGATAGTACTCCTTTCACAAGCTTAATGAGAATGGGTTGAAATGATATGAATGCCTGTTGACAAAGAGCTGACTCCAGTGCAGCTCTCCTAAATTATTAAAAGTTCTTTGGAAAATTTTGTTACCACTGCCCGTTGACCTCCAATGGTGAGTTTCATATAGCTTCCCTCTATTATTTGTGCCTTTTGGCTACCCACCTACATATGTGGCATCACTAGAAAGACAATAGTCTTCAATCTCAGCTTCTCTTACTCACCAATGCTATGACAATACCAAACACTTTCTACTAGACAATTCCCATAATGCCATCCTTCTCTAGCTTTCTTTGCTGCTACTCAAGAAATATGGAACCTGATTAAAAGTACTTAGGCTAATCAGACATACAACTGAGGAAGAAAGTATGTCTCACATTCTTAAATGAAATTCTAATTAATGCTAATAATATTGATGTTTAATTTAATTTTATATGGCCAGAGAACATACTTTTATTAAGCTTTTATATTCATAAAATTTGTAGTGATATACACTTTCGTTCTTTTTTTATTTTATTTTATTATATTTTTTAACTTTACAATACTGTATTGGTTTCGCCATATATCAACATGAATCCGCCACAGGTATACACGTGTTCCCTATCCTGAACCCTCCTCCCTCTTCCCTCCCCGTACCATCCCTCTGGGTCGTCCCAGGGCACCAGCCCCAAGCATCCAGTATCGTGCATCAAACCTTTTCATTCTTGATATTGATGTTTTGAGTTTTCACTCTTTGCTTCTTGATCAGTCTCATTAGGAATTTACAAATTTCTTCATTTTTTTTTCAAAAAACCAAACTTATTTATTTATTTTTGTTTGGCTCTGCTGGGTCTTCCTTGTTGCACGGACTTTTTTTTTTCTAGTTGCTGTGACCAGGGACTACTCTCTAGTTGTGGTACATGGGCTTCTCATTGCAGTAGCTTCTCTCGTGCAGCATGAGCTCGAGGGCATTCAGGTTTCAGTAGCTGCCATATGTGGGCTCAATAGTTGCGGCTCCCGGGCTCTAGAGCACGGGCTCAGTAGTTGTGGCACACGGGCTTGGTTGCCCCACAATATGTGGGATCTTCCCTGACCAGGGATTGAACCCATATGTCTCCTGCACTGGCCTGCAGATTTTTCACCACTGAGTCACCAGTTGTTGTTGTTCAGTTGCTAAATAGTGTCTGACTCTTGCGACCCCATGGACTGCAGCATGCCACGCTCCACTGTTCTCCATTATCTCCCAGAGTTTACTTAAATTCATGTCCATTGAGTCAGTGATACTATCTAACCATTTCATCCTCTGCAGCCCCCTTCTTCTTTTGCCTTCA
>NW_011494950.1:7115057-7115799 GCF_000754665.1 Bison bison bison | reverse complement strand
GACTTTATTAATTTTCTCTATTGTTGGTCTGTTTTCTATTCTTATTATCTCTGTTCTCTTTACTATATTTTTGCTTATACTTACTTTGGATTTAATTTGCTCATCTTTTTTCAGCTTTTAAAGATGAAAATTTAGGTGACTAATTTTTTAAGACTCTGTTTTTCCAATAGAAGCATTTAAAACTGTAAATTTCCATTTATGTATTGCTCTAACTGTATCCTAAACATTGCAGTATGTTGTGGTTACAGAATATTCAACTCAAAATATCTTCTAATTCTCCCTATGATTTTATCTCTGATTAGTATTTTATTTAGAAGTGTGTGATTTCACTTATAAATATTTGGGGCTGTTTCTAGATATCCTCTAGCTATTACATGGCTATTTATTTCTAATATAATAGTTATGTTGGAACCTGAGAACATACTCTGTAAGATCTCAAACTTACATTTACTTTGTATTTTTTGACAAATATAGATAATATATGTAAATATCCAAAATACACATGGATAATCTGTGGCCATTGGTGAGTAATTCATGTGTCCTTGAAAATAGCATGAATTCTGCAGTTACTGAATGTGGTTTTCTATGAAATGTCAATTACATTAACTTGGATAACACTATTTTTGAAATCTTCTAAATTCTTACTATTTTTTAATGTAGCTCCTATTAATTACTGAGAGAAAAGTTTTAAAAGTTACCAGTTACAAATGTGGATATATCTGTTTCTTTCTTTAGAGCTATC
>NW_011494950.1:7110787-7114957 GCF_000754665.1 Bison bison bison | reverse complement strand
TTTAAGGTACACATGTATTTAGCATTATTGTGTATTAACCCACTATCTTTCTAAAATTTCTCACTTTATTTCCTGTGATATTATTATATTACTTGAAGTCCTCACTTACATAGCCCCAACATTGTTCTTAGTTTTACATTTTGCATGATATATCACTTTCCATCCTTTTATTTTCAATCTATTTGAGTATTTACATTAAAGTGCATCTTTTTGTGAGTGATTGGGACTTGATTTATCTTGTCTAATAAACCCTGTTTTTTATTGGAGTATTTAGTCTATTTTCATTTAATATTATTTTGCGAGTGGTTGAATCATTTGCTATTTGTTTTCTCTTTGTTCTGTTTGTATATTATTCCTCTATTTCACGTTCCTAATTCATTAAGGATAATATTTTTGTATTATGTTTAATACTTCAATTTAAATATATATATATGTACTTTTTGCATGACTTTTAGTAGTTGCTCAAGAGTTACAATGTGCATCTTTAACTTATCACAATCTGTTAGTTAATATTTACTACTTCTCATAAACATAGTAAATTTGAAAATATTATAATTCTACTGACCCTTCTCCATTGTGTGATCATGATCATATATTTTATTTCAACAATTTTTATAAAACTCCTTATTTTTTCCTTAAAAAGTTCTTTTTCTGACTATGGGAAAATAAAAGATAGTCTTGCTGGGATTAAAAACTGAATCATTAGTGGTTTTCAAATATGGAACAATAGGTCACCAAAAACTAGAGGTTTAAGTAACCCTGTGGCAGCCTTGGGGCCTCTCTTGTCATTAGATTAAAATTGAAAAGTAGCTTAGATTATCCAAGAGCCAGGTGCATTAGAGATAGAAAGGGATGAGACTGTGGACTCACTCTACATCTATTACATATATTGTACTACAGGGAGTTGATGCTACCTGCCTTGTGCGTGTGTGTGTTTAGTCAATCAGTTGTGTCCAACACTTTGTGACTCCATGGACTGTAGCCTGCTAGGCTCCTCTATCCATGGGATTCTCCAGGCAAGAATACTGGAGTAGGTTGCCATTCCCTTCTCCAGGAGATCTTCCCAACCCAGGAATCGAACCTGTGTCTCCTGCATTGCAGGCAGATTCTTTACCAGTTAAGCCACCTGAGAAGCCCCACCTACCTCATACCTTGACTTATTTTTGTATACCAACAATACTCACCCAGAATTTAGGAACCTCAAGGAAACACAAAGGAGTAGAAACACAGCAAGGGCAGAAGAATATATAAAAAGGAAATGTTGCCTGCCATTTCAGTAAGCAAAGGATGCTGTCCATCATGTCAATTCTATAAAGATCAAGCCATCAGTCACTGCAGCTGCCTCCTCACCCCTGACTGTAGGCCTTGAGAGGAATTCAGGGTGTGTTCCTAGATATTCAAGATGCATATCTAAAGAATAATTTCAATGAGCCCAGATTTTTGTAGCTTCTCATACATAAAAAAGTGCTAAAATAATTAACTTGAGATGTCTGTTTTTGTGATTAGCAATAATCTTTTGATGTTTGACCAGACAGCTTTTTGTTTTTAGCGAAATCTCCTATATATCCTGATTCCTCCCTTACCTCTTTGGGGCACTTCTTCAGAGAAATCTAAGAAGCTGCCCACCCCCCGAGCTGTAGTCCTCAGTAAGTTCCCTGAACAAAACTTAACTCCTAGATTTTAGGTTGTGAGTTTTCTTTAGTGTATAGAACAGAAGAATTAGCCTGGAAGGCTTTTATCTTGGAAGATTCCTGATAAAGTCTTCCAGGTTGAGAGTGTTCCAATATATATTTTCCCCAAATTGAGAATATTTAAGACAAGAGATATAATGTTTCTGAAGAGAGGGCTTACTTACACAATAAAGTATGGAAAAGTTCTATTGCTATGAAATAAAATTAATATTTTATGGCAAGGTAAAAAAAATTACTGATGATCCTATGTACAGGGCAGCAAAGGAAACACACATGTAAAGAACAGATTTTGGACTCAGTGGGAGAAGGAGAGGGTGAGATGATTTGAGAGAATAGCATTGAAACATATACATTACCATATGTAAAATAGATGACCAGAGAGAGTTTGATGTATGAAGCAGGGCACCCAAAGTCGGTGCTCTGTGACAACCTGAAAGGATAGGGTGGGGACGGAGGTGGGGGCAACACATGTATACTTATGGCCATTTCATACTGATGTATGATAAAAACCATCACAATATTGTAAAGCAATTATCCTCCAATTAGATAAATTTTTAAAGAGAAAAAAAAAAGTAAAACATAAAAAATTTTCTCTACCCTTTGGCATCCTCTCCCCTCTCTACTGTGTGTTGTGAATATGCATTGTCCACTGACCAAACTTTCCCCATCAACAGAAATACCAACATTCTCCTGGCACCAACAAGTTAACTCCTTAAAAGATAACATTCCTTCTTGGTCTTGCAAGGGATCACAATGACTTACCAATTTGTACTTGCAGACCTGGATTGTGTAAACTGTCAGTAATATGTCATTTGATGTGTACCTGTGTGTCTCAAAACACAAAAAACATATCATTGTGCTTTGCCTTCTAATGGACAGGACAGTTTTCCAAGCTTTCTGAGCTTTCCTGGGTTATAATCCTCAATTTGACTCAAATAAAATTTTCCATTTCTTTCTTAGATTGATTACATTTTCATTGACACAAACTTGGCATAGCTGGTAGGATATTAGAGACACTCACCAGAACACACCTGAAGTCTGCCTGGGGCCAGTGCTCGGTACCAAATGTGGGCCCATTAAGCTACCATCTTCTCAGTGTTCCTCAGGTATTCTGGTGAGTTCTCCTGATATCCAGATCTCATTGTTTGGGTGATGATCCTGAAAATTTTATTTGAGCTTCTTTACTTAAGACTTGGAGTCTTAAGGGGCACCAGTGCATTTCTAGTCAGCGAACTAAAGGGATAGAGGAAATATAGGTGGCTGGGGTTTTGTTAAATTTGGCTTAAATTGAGAAAAAAGAGTTGATATATGGTCTGAACAAAACTTTTGCTAGTGAAATGAGAGATTAAATTATTCAGCTTTGAAAAATAAGATACCCACTACAACCATTAGGTAATTACTGCTCAGTTAGTGAGCACAACAGAGGCTGATAACCTAGTGCCCTGAGCACCCACGGTGGTTTTAGATTGTTGCAGGGAAAAACCAAGACACAAAAAAGAGTTGAACCAACCCAATGATAACCCCTTGGGGTGCTAGACTTAGTAGCAACACACATTTGACCCATCACATTGTCTTCAAACATTGTTCTGATCATATCTCATATTTGAATTAGGCTATGAAACTAATAATGGAAAGTTTTTCCTTAAAGACCAAACAGCTCCTAGGCAAACAGCAACCTGTAGGAAAACCAGCTGGGTTTTTGTATACTTGCAATTACCTAATTGGGAATTCAAGGAAATCAGGACCTGAAATGGTCAAGATGGTGTTCTTTTGGCTCTCCAAAACTGATTTTTTGTATGTAGTTAAGCCAACAGTCTTCTGGATCTGTGCCTGCAGTGTCTATTGGAAATAACAATGGTAAGAGTTTTCCGCTTTTCTAAAATTAGATTAGGAGGGGAAAATATTTGTAGGGCTAGCTCCTTGAATCTTTTGAATTGGAAAAACTTTGAATTGTTAAAGTTTTGGAGATGTCCCATCTGAAATGATTGTATCTACTTTAATTGATATGCAGAAGCCCCAAAAGTCTTCAAAATTTCCAAAATAACTTCATTGCAAGATTTGTTATAGAAGGTTAATTAAAGACTAATCACATAAAATGTACCCCCTCTATCCTAATTTATTTGAGTACTCATTCTAGTAATCTTCTGCCTGAATTGCCTTTCCATTCCAAAGACATTATTAGATGATTATCTTTAGAAACAGGACCAGCTGAAGCTGTAGACAAGCCTCTTTACACAAAAGCCAAAACTGAGGATCATGGTTAAACAATTTCTTAAACCCGGGAGGATCCACAGAAGTGTTTGTAAATGGATTACAAAGATGGGAGACCATTGGTCTGATTAAGTCTGCCATAGCTGATATTTGGAGCCTGATAGGAATACTGGGGGGCTTCTCTGATAGCTCAGCTGGTAAAAAATCCACCTGCAATGCAGGTGACCCCAGTTTGATTCCTGGGTCAGGAAGACCCCCTGGAGAAGGG
>NW_011494950.1:7110025-7110687 GCF_000754665.1 Bison bison bison | reverse complement strand
GGTGGGCTACAGTCCATGGGGTCGCAAAGAGTCAGACGCAACTGCATGACTATGTACAGCACAGCACAGGAGAATTGCAAGGGTGAGGGTGCTTCTGTTCCAAGCTAAATGAGGGAAAGCAAAGTGTTCCAACATAGGTAAATGGGTATGTCAGTCCTTTGATGTCATTGCGGTGGTCACTCAGTTCTTCAAGAAAAAAAGTCAACTGTCCTTTTTGAATAAATCTAGTCTCTATAAGATGATTTCTGTGGGTCCCAAAATAATCCAAAATCCACCAATCCTTTTACCACTCCTAATCCCTCCCCTATTTATCTTAAGAGGCTTGTAAGGAAAAAAATTGAGGGAGAAAAATTCTGGCCTTAAGTGAACAAAGTCCTCTTTAGAAGGAACTTGCCTTTCTCCTCCTATGCCTTTGAGATGCAAATGACCTAACTAATATTCTCCAGAAAACTTTGTCTGCCATCTTTTTGAAATGTAAATTTCAGGAAAGGGGATAAGTCATTTGGCACTTGACTTGTCAAGGACAAATAGAAATTATAAGAGTCTTTTCCATAAAATTAATAAAAAGCATTTAGCCATCTAGAAGGTGACCTCGATTTGTTCCATCTACCAGAAACCCAGTATGAATCCAACTTCTTTGTAACTGATGGAGTTTATATTAT
>NW_011494950.1:7107114-7109273 GCF_000754665.1 Bison bison bison | reverse complement strand
AAAATCTCTCCAGATTTTGACAACTTGACATTTTATGATTTTGCTGAATTAAGTTAAATGATGGGAATCCATTGACTATTCAAATTTCCAAATACGATACTGGAACATTAATTACTGAACATAGGCTTTCTTTTACAGAGAAGATAATTAGGACTATTAGTGTTTTCTACCACACTAAGACATTTTCTGCAAGAAAGTACATGTTTTCCAGAAACCATAAGTAGTATTTATAAGCTTATAAATCTGCAAAATGCTAATATAAAGTACAGTTAATAATTGTTTACTTCCTAATTTTTGCTAGAAACTAGGTTTTAAGGTGAATAATTATAATATATATAACTAAGGCTACTAAAATAATAAAAGAAATATTTCAGTATGCAAGGAAATTAGAAATGTGTTTTCAGTAAATATTGTTTGAGGAATGGAAATGCATTTGGTTAAAGGGGAGAAAGGGGGTGGTTTTATCATATAGTTGGTAGTTTCTGAACAGAAAAGAAACTGAGAGACAGAATAATATAGATATCAAAAGTTATAGAAGGTTTGTGTAAGAGGAATACTGAGAGAAGAGTTCCATGCATAGTCAGAATTGGCTAAAATTAGGTTGAACTTAATTAAGTAAATCTTGTTATAAGGAGTAGGCTGATGAAAGCCTGGAGTTTGATTTACTCTCTCTTTTGAGAAAACAGTTTTCTTAAAATATTGAGCTGCTTTGATAGTAGATTTTTTGCCCTTAAGTGATTTATTACAACCTTTAAGATCATTTATTGTCACATTTGTTAAGTGAGTGGGTATTATTTCACAGTGACCTATGATTTTATTTGACTAGATGTTTTGAAACTTTTTTGATATTTTTATAAATTTTCCAAAGATCAAATTCTAACCTCTAGCTAAATTTGAGGTTTTCCAAAGGGTCCATGGAACACCTCAAAATATTTATTTTCTCTGCATCTCAGAAAGAAATATTAAACAGATTAGGTTTATTTGGTATGTTATTACATGGGAGGCATTGTCAAATGAATGTTGATAAAACTAAGGTTGTATCATATGAGTAAATGTTATTATTATAAATAGTCTAGAAATTATATGTAACTACTAAAAATTTGGTATGTTCTGGTAAAATACTATCAGTCATAATTCTAGTAATTATCTTAAATTGTCGTATGTCACATCAGTAACCCAAGTTTGTCAATTGCATTGTAATTGACAAAGGTCTTTAACCTTGCATTTTGCATTTTGAGTCTTTTGCTAGTTATAGACAGTTTCTGTTGTAATATGATGCTTTTAAAAAAAAGAGTTTCATCTTCAAGAAGATTCTTAGAAAGGACTTTTTTATAAGTATGAAAGTCACTCAGTCATGTCCGACTCTTTGTGACCCCATGGAATTGTCCAGGCAGAATACTGGAGTGGGTAGCCATTAATACTGCAGTGGGTAGCCTATCCCTTCTCCAGTGGATCTTCTTGACCCAGGAATTGAACCAGAGTCTCCTGCATTAGAGGCAGATTCTTTACCAACTTAGCTATCAGGAAAGCTCTACTTGGGTTTCTGATAACTCAGGCTTCACTCGTGGCTCAGACAGCAAAGAATCTGCTCACAACGCCAGAGACCTGGGTTCAATCCCTAGGTTGGGAAGATCCCCTGGAGAAGGGATTTGCAACCCACTCCAGTATTCTTACCTGGAGAATTCCAGGGGTAGAGGAGCCTGGTGGGTTACAGTCCATGGGGTCACAAAGAGTTGGACATGGCTGAGCAACTAACTTTTTTCTGATAACTCAGATCATATTGCTGAACTGATTAAGAAATTAAAGAACTGTAATGGAAAACCTGATGGCTTTATAAAACTAAGATTAACATCAAGGATTACTCACATAGGACTAAGCAAACTGATGAGTACGGTTATAATTTTGGAGTTCTGTCTGAAATATTAGTGGTTTTTAACCTGTGTTTTTCAGATATTAGCTTCATTTCCCCTGAAGCTAATTATGACTTATAGGAATTTGGTAAATTATAATTTTGTAAGTAAAATTGAAGATTTATCTTTTTTGTCTATCTGATCCCTCCAGAGTTTAGAAACTCCTAGTTTCCCAGTTGCTTTATCAGGTAATTAACGAAGGCTATCTCCTAACAGGTGCAGGGATCGCAAGGTATTTCGGGTGCTATG
>NW_011494950.1:7106334-7107014 GCF_000754665.1 Bison bison bison | reverse complement strand
CTGTCGACAGGTGGAATCTCTGACAAACCCTTTGTGTAGGCTTCCTGGCCTTGAGGGGTCTTTAAAAGTTCAATCTGAGACTCCTCATGAAACGTTCCAGTAGAGCTAATTTAAAAGAGCCTATGTGATCAATTAACCAAATTTATTTTGCAAACAAATTGGTTTTAATTGGGCTATATTTGTAGAAATGAGGTTAATTTTAGACAGCAAAAGTTCATGTTTCAGTGGATATTAAATTCTAGTGTTGTTAATTGAGGTCTGTATTTACTGCCTAAGATTCACTTCACAGATAGCTCCTTGTTATTATGCTATTATTGCAAACTTTAGTTAAATTATTAAAATGACATTCTAAATTTATTTCTGAAGTTTATCACAGTAATCTGTCTTTGAATGAAGATCAGATTCACCATAACCTGTAAACCAGGAGATCATGCTCACTGCAAACAACACGAAATAAAGGACTTTTTAAAAAATTTTATTTTATTTTTAAACTTTACAAAATTGTATTAGTTTTGCCAAATATCAAAACGAATCCGCCACAGGTATACAAGTGTTCCCCATCCTGAACCCTCCTCCCTCCCCATACCATCCCCCTGGCTCGTCCCAGTGCACCAGCCCCAAGCATCCAATATCGTGCATCGAACCTGGACTGGCGACTCGTTTCATACATGATATTATAC
>NW_011494950.1:7105874-7106234 GCF_000754665.1 Bison bison bison | reverse complement strand
CCATAAGACTGATCTATACATCAGTGTCTCTTTTTCTGTCTTGTACACAGGGTTATTGTTACCATCTTTCTAAATTCCATATATATGCGTTAGTATACTGTATTGGTGTTTTTCTTTCTGGCTTACTTCACTCTGTATAATAGGCTCCAGTTTCATCCATCTCATTAGAACTGCTTCAAATGTATTCTTTTTAATGGCTGAGTAATACTCCATTGTGTATATGTACCACAGCTTTTCTTACCTATTCATCTGCTGATGGACATGTAGGTTGCTTCCATGTCCTGGCTATTATAAACAGTGCTGCGATGAACATTGGGGTACACGTGTCTCTTTCCCTTCTGGTTTCCTCAGTGTGTATGC
>NW_011494950.1:7105611-7105774 GCF_000754665.1 Bison bison bison | reverse complement strand
TGGATGTGACAGTTGGACTGTGAAGAAGGCTGAGCACCGAAGAATTGATGCTTTTGAACTATGGTTTTGGAGAAGACTTTTGAGAATCCCTTGGACTGCAAGGAGATCCAACCAGTCCATTCTGAAGGAGATCAGCCCTGGGATTTCTTTGGAAGGAATGATG
>NW_011494950.1:7104823-7105511 GCF_000754665.1 Bison bison bison | reverse complement strand
CATGAACAGCTTTGCAAAAACACAATCAGGGGAATATTCAAAGCATCCTACTTTTTCAGTACTCGTGTGGTAAGTATAAGACACACCATCTACTCACAAAAAGTGTCCAATATAGCCTAAAACTCATAACAGAATCACATGATAACTACAGCTAACAATAAAACTAGCCCATGATTCTAAATGGGTAAACAGAAATTAAGTGCTGGAGATGTTCACTGAAATAAGACAAAACTTTAAATTCTATGACTACAACATTTAACAAAGGCTTCACAGTAGAGGGGATACAAATGGTTAAATAATTAAAATTAAGAAAGTAGAGAGAAATAGAGAGAAAGTGAGTGAGTAAGCAAAAACAATTAGGGACCAAAAAGAAGTTGTAGAGAGAAGGAATGAAGTGAGAAAAGATCTATACTTTAGGGATATGTGAGGTATATACCTAGGGGCAAAATTTGAATCAAAGTCCCTTTAGAGTCCATGAAAGAGATGGAAATACCAGACCACCTGACCTGCCTCTTGAGAAATCTGTATGCAGGCCAGGAAGCAAAGTTAGAACTGGACATGGAACAACAGACTGGTTCCAAATAGGAAAAGGAGTACGTCAAGGCTGTATATTGTCACTCTGCTTACTTAACTTATATGCAGAGTACATCATGAGAAATGCTGGGCTGGATGAAGCACAAGCTGGAAT
>NW_011494950.1:7102665-7103176 GCF_000754665.1 Bison bison bison | reverse complement strand
TCCTTTGTCAAAGATAAGGTGTCCATAGGTGCGTGGATTTATCTCTGGGCTTTCTATTTTGTTCCATTGATCTATATTTCTGTCTTTGTGCCAGTACCATACTGTCTTGATAACTGTGGCTTTGTAGTAGAGCCTGAAGTCAGGTAGGTTGATTCCTCCAGATCCATTGCTCTTTCTCAAGATAGCTTTGGCTATTCGAGGTTTTTTGTATTTCCATACAAATTGTGAAATTATTTGTTCTAGCTCTGTGAAGAATACCGTTGGTAGCTTGATAGGGATTGCATTGAATCTATAAATTGCTTTGGGTAGTAGCAAAAATAAAGGACTTTTAAAAAGCCACATTGGAAGGGCCCTGCCTGGATGGACTGCAACTCCTATTTCTGATACCTGACTATGACTAATTAAGACTAGCACAGAGCAGGACAAGATGACAACATCTGAAGTAGACAGTTGAACCAAGATACTGGACTAGGCTTATATTCTGATTACTTTGACGGTTTGCTCAAACTTT
>NW_011494950.1:7101395-7102095 GCF_000754665.1 Bison bison bison | reverse complement strand
GTTGGATCTCCTTGCAGTCCAAGGGACTCTCAAGAGTCTTCTCCAACACCACAGTTCAAAAGCTGTATTCATTAATTAGCTCGGATAATTTTCTAGTGGAGTCTTTAGGGTTTTCTATGTAGAGGATCATGTCATCTGCCAACAGTGAGAGTTTTACTTCTTCTTTTCCAATCTGGATTCCTTTTATTTCTTTTTCTGCTCTGATTGCTGTGGCCAAAACTATGTTGAAGAGTATTGGTGAAAGTGGGCACCCTTGTCTTGTTCCTGACTTTAGAGAAACGGCTTTCAATTTTTTCACCATTGACAATACTGTTTGCTGTGGGTTTATCATATATGGTTCTTATTATGTTGAGGTATGTTCCTTCTCTGCCTGCTTTCTGGAGGGTTTTTATCATAAATGGATGTTGAATTTTGTCAAAGGCTTTCTCTACATCTATTGAGATAATCATATGGTTTTTATCTTTTAATTTGTTAATGTAGTATATCCCATTAATTGATTTGTGAATATTGAAGAATCCTTGCATCCCTGGGATAAAGCCCACTTGGTCATGATGTATGATCATTTTAATATGCTGTTGGATTCTGTTTGCTAGAATTTTGTTAAGGATTTTTACATCTATGTTCATCAGTGATATTGGCCTGTAGTTTTCTTTTTATGTGGCATCTTTGTCTGGTTTTGGTATTAGGGTGATGGTGGCCT
>NW_011494950.1:7100309-7101295 GCF_000754665.1 Bison bison bison | reverse complement strand
ACTCATTCTCTGAAATTACCCCAGGAAGGTATCATGGTCCCTGACTGTTCTCCAAAACCTGAGATGAAGTTTTTCTCATCCATTAAGGGACACGTGTCACTAGGGCTTGATGAAGAATGGCATTCATTATCTATTGAGCACTTTGTAAATATCATGCAGTGCTCCCTTCAGTCAATTTCAATGTATCATATAAATTTTCCACTAGAAATGTTAGCAGTGAAAACATGTTACTATAAAAATCAAGAGACTTATGGAGGAGGTGAAACTATATAGACTCTCTTAACAGAAGCCACAAAACAGTATGCTTTGATCATAGTAATAGAATTTTCTGCAGTCAGAAGTATGAATTTTTATGATCAGAGCAGGGTAGACTGATAGACAATAGCTAAATCACCATTAGAGGATTTGTCTGTGTAAGGGAATGTCTTAGATAACTGAAGCAGAGAAATCATAAGAAGCACTGAGTGACATCCCCAGCCACAGTTACAATTATTAAAAGACTCATGTCTCATAAAGGTACTTGAGTGTACCTAAGTGATATAAGGAAATATAACAAAAACTTGGCTGAAATGTATGTTTGTTTTTCCTTGTAGTCCCTTGCAGCATTTTAGTTGACTGGCATCCTTTGTTTTATAATTCATTCCTTGAAGTGCTGTGGGATGCTGACCAAGGTGTTGTATTATGTAGGGGATTCATTTGTGTTACAAGATACTTGTCTATCAAATCACATCAAGCAGCTATCATGTCTTCAGATGATCTGCACTATATTAAAAAAAAAAAGTACACTGACAGCTTTAGTGAGAGCTGCCACAAGTTGGTTATTTCCCCAAAGAGTTAGACACAATTTTGTTAATATAATTTGAATTTTATATACTTTACTATCTATGCAGCTGGTGAATACTGATGTTCTGCCGAACTACCATAAGATTCCAGAGAGAAAGAAAAAAGATCCAAGTGTAACAATCATGTGTGAAGGAGGAGGAAGC
>NW_011494950.1:7099543-7100209 GCF_000754665.1 Bison bison bison | reverse complement strand
CTAGGGAATTACCTATCTTGACTGCTATTACTGGATACAATCTATCACCAATCAACCTCATTCAGGGAAGAGGTTATACATTATAAGAGGATCACATCTGCCCTTTGATCTAGCAAAATATCTTCCTTCATTTACCTACTAAAATAAAATTTGGTGCAGAGTAGGTAATAAATATCATGTGTAATTTGAAAGAAAATCTTATAAAATTAGTGAATGAATGGATATACTCATTAATACAAACATAAAGTCCAATATCAGCAAAGGACAGGATTAGGAAGCAGATGCACAGTGTAAAGAGGCATCACAGTAGGCTACTGTGGGGCAGTAAGAAGGTACCCTACTTCCTATGTAAAGTAATTAGCTACCAAAAGGGTCATCCCAATGATACTTCCCAGGCTCAATAACAGCCCGAATTCAGAGCTCTAAATAACTATTTTGAAAGATAGGTTCAAGAGAATTATCCCCTTAATCCTCAGAGAGGGAAAGAAATCATTCTCTGTATTCTCTAGACTCAGAAGGTAAATTAAGTAGAAGAAATAGGACTTTTGAGTTACATAGATCTGGACTTGAACTATAGTTGTGTTACTTTATAGTTACAATCTAATGCAATTTATTAAAGGTTTCTGACACTTCATTCTCCACCAGTAAAATGTATCCCTTAAGTCA
>NW_011494950.1:7098525-7099443 GCF_000754665.1 Bison bison bison | reverse complement strand
AGAAGGGGACAACAGAGGATGAGATGGTTGGATGGCATCACCGACTCAATGCACATGAGTTTGGGTAAACTCCGGGTGTTGGTGATGGACAGGGAGGCCTGGCATACTGTTGTTCATGGGGTCGCAAAGAGTCAGACACGACTGAGCGACTGAAGTGAACTGAACTCGCATAGAGGCTTTAACAAAATTCACTCAGCAAGCTTTGAATGATAGTGAACCATTAGCTTGCTGAATTCAGAAGTCTCAATGAAAGTAAAACCATTCCTACGGACTCACACAGCCCTCAATATTTTAACCGCCTCCCAAGCAGAACCTTGTGGTGTAATATGTACTGAAGTCTATGTCTTTATACCTGTTGAATCTTCATATGTAATCAATCTTATGACCTATGTGAAGAGTCAAATTTCTGCTCTGAACAATCATCTTTCCAGTTTAGGGGAAATACTAGGAAAATTATTTGGTTCCTGAGGCTCTTGGCTTAAATCTTTGCTAATGATGTTTTTGATCCTACTACCAATTTTACCTAATTTGTGGAACGTATACAATAATAGTTTATTGTCTTTAATGCTGTGTGTGCCCTGTCTGTACTAAGATAATTATGTCTAAATATTATTGCTGCTGTTCAGTCACTTGGTCATGTCCAGTTCTTTGCAATCCCATGGACAACAGCATGCTATGCTTCCCTGTCCTTCACCATCTCCCAGAGTTTGCCCAAACTCATGTCCATTGAGTTGGTGATGCCATCCAACCATCTCATCCTCTGCCATCACTTTCTCCTCCTGCCTTCAATCTCTTGCAGCATCAGAGTCTTTTCCGGTGAGTTGGTTCTTCGCATCAGATGGCCAAGTATTGGAGTTTCAGCTTCAGCATCAGTCCTTCCAATAAACACCCAGGACTGATTTCCTTTAGGATGGACTG
>NW_011494950.1:7097851-7098425 GCF_000754665.1 Bison bison bison | reverse complement strand
TTTTTATGTGGCATCTTTGTCTGGTTTTGGTATTAGGGTGATGGTGGCCTCATAGAATGAGTTTGGAAGTTTACCTTCCTCGGCAATTTTCTGGAAGAGTTTGAGTAGGATAGGTGTGAGCTCTTCTCTACATTTTTGGTAGAATTCACCTCTGAAGCCATCTGGTCCTGGGATTTTGTTTGTTGGAAGATTTCTGATTACAGTTTCAATTTCTGTGCTTGTGATGGGTCTGTTAAGATTTTCTATTTCTTCCTGGTTCAGTTTTGGAAAGTTATACTTTTCTAAGAATTTGTCCATGTCTTCCAAGTTGTCCATTTTATTGGCATATATTTGCTGATAATAGTCTCTTGTGATCCTTTGTATTTCTGTGCTGTCTGTTGTGATTTTTCCATTTTCATCTCTAATTTTGTTGATTTGATTCTTCTCCCTTTGTTTCTTGATGAGTCTGGCTAATGGTTTGTCTATTTTATTTATCCTCTCGAAGAACCAGCTTTTAGCTTTGTTGATTTTTGCTATGGTCTCTTTTGTTTCTTTTGCATTTATTTCTGCCCTAATTTTTGTGATTTCTTTCCTT
>NW_011494950.1:7097269-7097751 GCF_000754665.1 Bison bison bison | reverse complement strand
ATATTTGAATGAGATCCTTGCTGGGTACAGTAATCTGGGTTGTAGGCTTTTCTCTTTCATCACTTTAAGTATGTCCTGCCATTCCCTTCTGGCTTGAAGAGTTTCTTTTGAAAGTTCAGCTGTTATCCTTATGGGGATCCCCTTGTGGGTTAATTGTTGTTTTTCCCTTGCTGCTTTTAATATTTGTTCTTTGTGTTTCATCTTCATTAATTTGATTCATATGTGTCTTGGGGTGTTTCACCTTGGGTTTATCCTGTTTGGGACTCTCTGGGTTTCTTGGACTTGGGTGGCTGTTTCCTTCCCCATTTTAAGGAAGTTTTCAACTATTATCTCCTCAAGTATTTTTTCATGGCCCTTCTTTTTGTCATCTTCTTCTGGGACTCTTATGATTTGAATGTTGGGGCGTTTGACACTGTCCCAGAGGTCTTGAGGTTGTCCTCATTTAATTCTTTTTTATTTTTCCTCTCTGCTTCATTTATTTC
>NW_011494950.1:7095962-7096342 GCF_000754665.1 Bison bison bison | reverse complement strand
GTTATTGCATTATTCATTATTGATTGATTCTTTTTTATTTCTTCTAGGTCCTTTTAAAACTTTTCTTGCATCTTCTAAATCCTTGTCTTCAGACCATTTATCTGTAACTCCATTTTGTTTTCAAAATTTTGGATCATTTTTACTATCATTATTCTGAATTCTTTTTCAGTTAGACTCCCTATCTCCTCCTCTTCTGTTTGGTTCAGTGGGCTTATATCATGTTCCTTTACCTGCTGAATATTTTTCTGCCTTTCATCTTGTTTAGGTTGCTGTGTTTGGTGTGGCCTTTCTGTGTGCTGGAAGTTTGTGGTTCCTTTTTATTGTGGAGGTTCCTCCCTGTAGATGGGATTGGACAAGTGGCTTGTCAAGGTTTCCTGGTT
>NW_011494950.1:7094875-7095369 GCF_000754665.1 Bison bison bison | reverse complement strand
CCTGATCCTTCCAGCATTCCCCCCTCCAAATCGTCACATGGATAGTAAAATGAACCTCTATAATAGGGAAATAATATTGCTTTCCTGATATTTTGAGTTTAGCTATTGTTATGATATCTGGTAGCATTTGGAAATTCAGTCCTTGAATTTAGGAGATAAGTATCAGAGTTGGCAGATTTTGGAGTTATCAGAATATTGTGGGAGGCAGGTTGTTGATGAGTACATAGAGAGAAGAATCAAAGACTGCATCTTGTGTAGCACTGAACACAGGTCCTTGCATATATTAAACATTCAAATATTTGCTGATTGATTTTAAAAGCACTCCTGAGCTGCCTATTTTATGGATCTTCTCCCAAGGAAGACAGGCGGGTTGCCTATTGAACAAAATTAACAATGGATGGTAATATTTTACTGTCCCCAAAATGATGTCTTCAGCTAAGATGTTGAACCAGAAATCCTAGGGAATTACCTATCTTGACTGCTATTACTGGATA
>NW_011494950.1:7092967-7094775 GCF_000754665.1 Bison bison bison | reverse complement strand
GAAAATAAGCAAATCCAATGATATGGCTGATTAAAAAAAAAAAGAGGGAAAGAAAGTTTAGAGAAAGCTTAGCAGCCCAGTCACTGTTTCAGGTAAGTTTATCTTTTTTCAAAAAATTCAAAGCCTGATTCTTCTGTAGTCTTGCCAGTTTTACTGTTTTTTTTTTTTTTTGATGAGATTTTAGTGAATATTGCAAGAGTAATTGCAATTATGGCATATGTACATCTCTAACTGATGAGATTTTGTTTTTATCACCCAAGAAGTTATACAATAAAGAAAATTCTAAAGGACATTGGCAGGGTGATAGGAGTAAAATTAGGAAACAGTATTTACCACTAAAGAAGGCAAAGAAAGAAAAGGACGCAATAAGGAATCTAAATTTTTCAACGTTCAAGTACCAAATGGATACAGAATTAGACAGGAATAAAAACAGCCCACTTGATTTTGCATTCAAGCTAATACATTCAACAAACATTGTAAGTATATCATGTGAATTAAATCAATATAATACAGACATTTAAAGAAGTTGTAATCTAGCAGGGGTCATTCAATAAAAAACCTTGCAATTAAACATTTAATTAAAAACCATGATAATTTTGGGAAAGGGAAAGAAAAAAAAGGTGCTCTGAGAGAATTTAATAGGGAGACTTAATAAGTAAGTGAGAACATAATGGGGAGAAAAATTTAAGCAGAGACTCAAAGAATAAGCAGGAGAGAGACAGGCAGGAGTGGGAGTAAGAGGGAGCAGCGTGTGTAATGGTCCAAAGACAGGAAAGAGCATGGTAAATTTAAAAAACAATACACTGATGCTTTAAGCAGATAAATAATGATGCAACACAAATGTACTTTAGAAATGTCACATCAAGGGCTGTGCCTAGACTGATTTGGAAAAAGGTCAAAAGCATAAGTGGAGAAAACAGGCTAAAAGTATACTGTAATGGTTAAGGGAAAGAGGATGCTGGCTTGGGTTACAGTAGTAACAGCACAGAAGAGAAGTCAGTAGATCGACTGTATATTTTAGATGCAATTAGGAGTTAATTGATGATCTCTCCTAGATCAGTTTCAACGCATTATTTAAGGCAGCATTCTGATTGCTGTTTCCTGAAGAGTAAGTAACTAGAGGTACGGAAGTAGAAAACAAAGAGACTGATGAAGAGAGGGCAGTATTTATCATGGACTTCAGGGCCAGTGACGCATTTTTTATTCATCCATCCATCCAGCTATCCATTCATACATTTTGGGGCAATGAATGACCTAAGAAGATTCTTATTTCTGAAGAGAAGAGCAGAGTGGAGACTGAGGAACTGAAGAGGCAACAGAGAAATAAAACAAAAGTAGGCAGGGGATAATTAATGCCTTACACAGAGATAAGTATATTAGTATATAGTAGACAATTTCACACACACATGTACATGTACACATAAGCACACACCAGTTCAGTACAGTTGTTAAAATCACAGTCCATGACATCAGACTGCCTGGGACTAAGTTCTGTACCTACTGCTCTGTAACTGAACAAGGTCCAAAACCTCCATTGCCCTCACTATCCTCATCTGTAACGTGGAGTTAACAATAATACCAGTCTCATAGGGCTGTGAGGAATTCATGAGATAGCGCATGTAAAAACACCTAGCATGGCACTGGACATAGTAACATCTCAATACATTCTTATTTCTATCATTAACAACAACAAGAACAATAGTATTAGTCATAATAAATAAAGTATTCCTTTTTCTGAGGTTTGACAGAGGAGGTTAACACAAGATATGGGTAGAGACAACAACTATGGGTAGAAGAGATACTGTTCT
>NW_011494950.1:7092315-7092867 GCF_000754665.1 Bison bison bison | reverse complement strand
GGAGTATTGCTACCCCTGCTTTCTTTTGGTCTCCATTTGCTTGAAATATCTTTTTCCAGCCTTTTGCTTTCAGTCTGTATGCATCCCTAGGTTTGAGGTGGGTCTCATATAGACAGCATATATAGGGGTCTTGTTTTTGTATCCATTCAGCCAGTCTTTGTCTTTTGGTTGGCGAATTCAATCCATTTACATTTAAGGTAATTATTGATAAGTATGATCCCATTGCCATTTACTTTGTTGTTTTGGGTTCAAGTTTATAAACCTTTCCTGTGTTTCCTGCCTAGAGAAGATCCTTTAGCATTTTTTGGAGAGCCGGTTTCCTGCTGCTGCTGCTGCTAAGTCACTTCAGTCATGTCCGACTCTGTGTGACCCAATAGACGGCAGCCCACCAGGCTCCCCGGTCCCTGGGATTCTCCAGGCAGGACCACTGGAGAGGGTTGCCATTTCCTTCTGCAATGCGTGAAAGTGAAAAATGAAAGTGAAGTTGCTCAGTCGTGTCGGACTCTTAGTGACCCCATGGACTACAGCCTACCAGGCTCCTCTGTCCATGGG
>NW_011494950.1:7090675-7092215 GCF_000754665.1 Bison bison bison | reverse complement strand
ATTCATGGGGTTGCGAAGAGTCGGACACGACTGAGCGACTGAACTGAACTGAACTGAGGTTGAAAAGAATGGTAAGGGGAGGGAGAAAAGACTTGAAGAAAGCAGGTAAGATATGGTATAGCCCTTATAGAAAAAACAAAAGACCACTGAATTAAGAACAAGTAAAATAACTGCTGAAATGGCAATAAGAGTCCCACCAAGGTAAAAGCTAAAATGTCATAAAGACACCAATTCACTCAATTCGCCAAAGAGAACAGGGAGACATAATGTCAGAGAGTTAGAGGCACAATGAGAATGTGAAGGAGCTCAGATTTTATTCTGTAAACTCTGGCAGACACTGAAGGGTTTCAATACAGAAATCACACGATGAATATACATTTTTAAGAAGACTAAACTAATAATTTTGATGGCGGAAGAAAGCAAAAGCAAGACAACAAGTTTGGAACCTTTCTCATTTGGGTGGAGGATTCTATAGATGTCCAAAGTTGTCCTAAATGGAGGCTGTCCATATATTTCCAGAATTGAAAAGTATTTGGACATTTCCATAGAGAAGTGAATTTAATTTCAGAATAGACTTGAAGAAATATATTTGAACATAATTTTTACTTTGAGACATAAACTATGCTATTTTTAATCTCAGGCTCATACTTAGTTGTAATAATTATCTTAAAATTCAATAAGCACTTATCTACTGGCTATTATATACAAGATATACATGCTTACATATGTGGTAAAAAGACTAAGTTATATCATTATTTCAAGAAACTTTTCGCTAGATATGAGACTATCTAATCTTTATTTAGATCAGGCAAATCCTGACTGATGCTGCCTTAGATAATTTATATAGCATAAACTACTTAGAAATGTCATTGACTAACTTCCCTATAGACATATAGCTAAGGATGGGGAGAGTAAATAAGAGGACCAGGGGACTTCATGCTCACAGCCCCAGAATTATTTATGGTTGCATGCATAAACACGAAATCTCTTTCCTTTCCTATTTTGCTTTGAGTTCGGAAGGTATATTGCTCTTTATGTCCCAAAACTTCATTTCCTAAGTGTAGTACCAAGGATATTCCTTTTTAAGGACTTGCTAGGCAAACTAATACATCTTCCAAGATAAACTGCATTCAGGAAAAAAATAGCTTCAGAGAAACTACAGTGTACCTAATGTAAAACTCATAACCATCATGACACAGCTGAATTCTCGGATGGTATATAAGCTTGCTTCAATTATAATATGAATTCCAGTAGCTTAACTTTTAAGTGTGGACTTCAGTCTAGAAAATTTTATTATTTAATGTTGTGTTAAAGTACTGCTACTAAATAAACAATATCTGGCCAGTTTAATCTGCTTAATTCAAAAATGAGAGATAGTTTCTTCAGGTACCTATACATGCTCTATTTCACCCTAAATATACATTCCTGATTTGCTTTTCAAGGATTTGACAGAACCCTCCTACATCACCACCAGTTCAGTTCAGTTCAGTCACTCAGTCATGTCCGACTCTTTGCAACCCCATGAACCACAGCATGCCAG
>NW_011494950.1:7090084-7090575 GCF_000754665.1 Bison bison bison | reverse complement strand
GCTTCTCTCTGGAGTGCAATGAAGTGTCCAGTAGTGAGTTTTGAGGCGTCTATGGGTTTGATGTGACTTTTGGCCACTTGTATTTTTGTGCTTGGGGTTATGTTCCTGCTTTGATCGAGAATTAGCTTGGTATGTCTTGTTCTGAAACTTGTTGGCTCTTAGGTGGAGCTTGGTTTCATTGTATGTATGGAGGCTTTTGGATGAGCTTTTGTAGATTAATGGTCTCTGGAGTCAGGAGATTTCTGGTGATCTCAAGTTTTAGATTTAGGCCTCCTGCCTCTGGCTTTCAGTCTTATTCTTGTAGTAGCCTCAAGACTTCTGCATTCATACAGCACTGATGACAAAACATCTAGGTTAATGGTGAAAAGATTCTCCACAGTGAGGGACACCCATAGAGGTTCACAGAGTTACATGGAGAAGAGAAGAGGGAGGAGGGAGATAGAGGTGACCAGGAGGAGAAGAGGGGAAATCAAAAGAGGAGAGAGCAAGCT
>NW_011494950.1:7089603-7089984 GCF_000754665.1 Bison bison bison | reverse complement strand
AGAGTAGAGGTTAGACTCTTGAAAATACAATATTTTAAAAAATCACAAAAATTATATATTAAAAAATATGAAATTTGCTTTAAAAATAGGGTCCTTTTTTCAAGGTAATAGTAGGTTTTAAAAATGAAAATTAAAGGATTAATAAAAAAACTTAAATTTTTTAAAAAAAATTTAAAAATGATAGTAGTAAAATATATCAAGGAATTTCTCTGGAGCTGTAGAGGGCAGTGTGTGGTCAGTTCAGTTTCAGATAGTTCCTTGTTCCACCTTATACTTCTTCTCAAAGTCTGTAGGTCCCTTCCAATGTAGTCAGTGTTAATTACAGGGTTTTAATCTGTTCCACCTGTCACTTCCAGAGCCATTCCCTCTTCTTGGTTTATT
>NW_011494950.1:7089142-7089503 GCF_000754665.1 Bison bison bison | reverse complement strand
CGTGAAGATCTTTTTTGTACAGTTCTTCTGTGTATTCCTGCCACCTCTTCTTAATATCTACTGCTTCTGTTAGGTCCATACCATTTCTGTCCTTTATCGAGCCAATCTTTGCATGAAATGTTCCTTTGGTATCTCTAATTTTCTTGAAGAGATCTCTAGTCTTTCTCATTCTGTTGTTTTCCTCTATTTCCTTACATTGATCGCTGAGGAAGGCTTTCTTATCTCTTCTTTCTATTCTTTGTAACTCTGCATTCAGATGCTTATATCTTTCCCTTTCTCCTTTGCTTTTTGCTTCTCTTCTTTTCACAGCTATTTGTAAGGCCTCCTCAGACAGCCATTTTGTCTTTTTTGCTATTTCTTT
>NW_011494950.1:7088456-7089042 GCF_000754665.1 Bison bison bison | reverse complement strand
AGAGGGTGTGGGGAATGCTCGCAGTGTCTGGGCCACACTGGGTTTGCCCCTGTTCATGGAGTGTGTGCTTTCCTGGTCTACACTGCTTAGGCTCCAGGTTGCTCTGCTGGGGAACTTTCTGGTGTGGGCCCTGGGTTGCATGCACTTCCCAGATGTATGCCACTCAGGTTCAGGTTCTCAGGTACTCCACGAAGGCACAGACTCAGTTGGGCCTGTGTTTCGCGCCCGTGTCTTGTGCCCTTCCCAGGTCCAAGCAGCTCAGGTGACCAGGTGCTTGGCAAGTGCACACTCCCCAGCTGCGGTCCGTCTTATCACCTCCCCAGTCCCTGCCGCTCGATTCCCTGGGTGCACAGCTGCATCTCAGGTGTGCCATGTGTCTTTTCTGGGGAGCTTATCTCTGGCTGTGACCCTCCTGAGGAATGTCAACCGTCCAGGATCCCAGGAAGACTTGATTAGCAACTGAGAACCTGCTCACAGTTTGGTAGAGGATGCCATCTCTGGGGCCAAGTTTGCCCCTTTCCTTCTGGCTCTGGCTGGCACCTGCCTGCCTCCCTGCCTCTGGCAGGGGATGGGCAGGTCCACAGCC
>NW_011494950.1:7087594-7088356 GCF_000754665.1 Bison bison bison | reverse complement strand
TCTGACACTGTTTCCACTGTTTCTCCATCTATTTCCCATGAAGTGATGGGACCAGATGCCATGATCTTCATTTTCTGAATGCTGAGCTTTAAGCCACTTTTTCACTCTCCACTTTCATTTTCATCAAGAGCCTTTTTAGTTCCTCTTCACTTTCTGCCATAAGGGTGGTATCATCTGAGTATCTGAGCTTACTGATTTTTCTCCCAGCAATCTTGATTCCAGTTTGTGTTTCTTCCAGTCCAGCATTTCTCATGATGCATTCTGCATATAAGTTAAATAAGCAGGGTGACAATATACAGCCTTGACGTACTCCTTTTCCTATTTGGAACCAGTCTATTGTTCCATGTCCAGTTCTAACTGTTGCTTCCTGACCTGCATATAGGTTTCTCAAGAGGCAGATCAGGTGGTCTGGTATTCCCATCTCTTTCAGAATTTTCCACAGTCTGTGGTGATCCGCACAGTCAAAGGCTTTGGCATAGTCAACAAAGCAGAAATAAATGTTTTTCTGGAATTCTCTTGCTTTTTTGATGATCCAGCAGATGTTGGCAATTTGATCTCTGGTTCCTCCCTTTTTTCTAAAACCAGCTTGAACATCTGGAAGTTCACGCTTCATGTATTGCTGAAGCCTGGCTTGGAGAATTTTGAGCATTACTTTACTAGCATGTGAGATGAGTGCAATTGTGCGGTAGTTTGAGCATTCTTTGGCATTGCCTTTCTTTGGAATTGGAATGAAAACCGACCTTTTCCAGTCCTGTGGCCAAT
>NW_011494950.1:7087185-7087494 GCF_000754665.1 Bison bison bison | reverse complement strand
AGGGCATTCAGGCCTGGTCCTTACCCTAAGCAGTGCAGCCCGCGCCTCCCTGTTCAGCCCCCGCTTGCTGGTGGCTGACACGAGCATCTGGGCTACTTCTCCTCTGGAAGTTGTAGTTAGATCTGTAATTTGTGGGTTTTATTTATTTATATTTTCCTCCCGGTTATGTTGCCTTCTGAGATTCCAAAACTCCCCACAGACCGGCCAGTGAGAGGGTCTCCTGGTGTTTGGAAACTTCTCTTTTAAGACTCCCTCCCCAGGACGGGTCTCCATCCCTAACTCTTTTGTCTCTCTTTTTATCTTTTATAT
>NW_011494950.1:7086738-7087085 GCF_000754665.1 Bison bison bison | reverse complement strand
CTTTTTTGGGTGTTAGTTCTAAAAGGTTTTGTAGGTCTTCATAGAACCGTTCAACTTCAGCTTCTTCAGCATTACTGGTTGGGGCATAGACGTGGATTACTGTGATACTGAATGGTTTGCCTTGGAAATGAACAGAGATCATTCTGTCGTTCTTGAGATTGCATCCAAGTACTGCATTTCAGACTCTTTTGTTGATTATGATGGCATATGCAGTGATATATCTGAGAACTGCTGCTGCTGCTGCTGCTAAGTTGCTTCAGTCGTGTCCGACTCTGTGCGACCCCATAGACGGCAGCCTACCAGGCTCCCCCATCCCTGGGCTTCTCCAGGCAAGAACACTAGAATGG
>NW_011494950.1:7085979-7086638 GCF_000754665.1 Bison bison bison | reverse complement strand
TGCATTCAGAAGTTGTTTCGTGGTATTTGTTCAGCGTTCAAATGATCTTTCAATGAATTTGTGGGGGAGAAATTGGTCTCCCTGTCCTATTCCTCTGCTATCTTAGGACACCCCCCACCATGAGCCAGTATTATAAACACAGGATAATAAGGAGTCTTTTAGCCAAGATTTTCAGTATTCAGATAAACTATAATGTAAAAGTGCCTCCTATTCTGAAACCACTTTACTGCATCAAGCTTACCTTTGTCATAACCTTTTCCATTCCCCTTTCTTGAACATGTGTTAAGGAGTACTTAAGTTGATGGTCATTTGACTAAGGCTGAATTTGAGTGATGGCACCATATGGTATCAGTGTGATCGCAATGGTAGATTTATTTTGGGACACAGAGGAAATCAACTTTACCAGAGCCTATGGAAACAAAGAATTGTTTTACTAGTGGTGGGGAAACTGTTGTGTAACAGGCAGCTTAGGTGGATTATAGGGACAATACAGCAGACTCCACCAGCTCATGTGAAGGCATAGTTGGAAACTGATTACCAAAGAAAAATTTATTTCATCCCATTTTGATTATGCTTATCTTAATAGCTGGTATCAGCCTGTAAGCAATGAGATTTCTGTGCAAGAGAAACTTATATTGGAAAGTGGTAGTGATGCTGCA
>NW_011494950.1:7085473-7085879 GCF_000754665.1 Bison bison bison | reverse complement strand
ATATTGTATATATATATATATATATATACACAATATTATATATTGCATATTATATATATTGCATATATAGATATATATGCAAACATATAATAGGAATAGCTAAAATGTATTTCTCAACATGTGTCATCTATTTCAAGGCAATTGTAAAATGTGAAGAACATAAAGCAATAATAAGTTAGGTATATGGACATAGTTACTAAAGATGAACTGAAGTGTCCAATTTTCACTGTAATTAAGACAACCAAGAAAGAAACTAGCAAGTTGGCCTGGAATGTGTTTGCCAGTTTGAAAAATTAAGTGTCAAGGGCAAACTACTAAGAGATGAAACAATGTCCAAATGAGGACAATCTGCTTATTGTGAAAGCAATTGAAGAACCAGACTTCAGGAGGCCTTGACCAGTCCTCC
>NW_011494950.1:7084664-7085373 GCF_000754665.1 Bison bison bison | reverse complement strand
CCATTTCCTTCTCCAATGCAGGAAAGTGAAAAGTGAAAGGGAAGTCGCTCAGTCGTGTCCAACTCTTTGTGACCCCATGGACTGCAGCCCACCAGGCTCCTCTGTCCATGGGATTTTCCAGGCAAGAGTCTGGAGTGGGGTGCTATCGCCTTCTCCAATATCTGAGAACTAATAAACTCTAAATATGGGTGAGCAGTTATTGCATATGTTCAAAAGGAATGTTCTCTGTTCTATCACATTTTGATTTTAAACAGGATTTTAAAATTTTAGAGTAGCAAATCACATCAAATCAAATGTATTACTATTAAAGAGGTTATAAAATATTTTGAATGAAGCAGAGTATTTGACTATTAAGTGCAACGGTAATTTTTAGAAGTCTTAGTATGCAGATGGAAAATGGTCAGAGAGCCAGGGTAAAACTGAAAGCTGTAATAGAACTGTTTATTTTATATGGGAGCAAACTTGAATTGAACACTGAGTCAAAAATAGCTTTTCTCTAGGAAATTAAATAAATCATCATACCCACCATCTTTTTGTCAATTATTTGAATAGCAGTTTTGAGGAAAGCTTGAAACATATATATACATATATATATATACATACACAGATACAAACATATATAAAACTATTGTTTTAATACATAATCTACACCTAGTCTTATTTTATACCATTTACAATGAAGAGGAGATAAGAAAACATAATTCATTTC
>NW_011494950.1:7083970-7084564 GCF_000754665.1 Bison bison bison | reverse complement strand
AAATAAAAGACTATTAAAAAGAATTTCATACCCACAAAAACCATCCTGAAGAATGAAAAACTAAGACATTTCCAAATTAACAATAACAACAACAGCAACAAGAAAAGATAATTTATCACTAGCAAGACTGTTCTGTCCCCAAATACTAAAGGAGGCCCTACAAGCAGAAATTAAAGGGCAGTAAACAAAATTATGTATCAATTATACCTCAATAAAACAAGCAAATAAATAAACAAACATACTACTATATGCAGTCTCCATGCTTTCAATAAAAAGATACAAAGTGATTGAAAGCAAAAGAATGGGAAAAAATATGGCATGTATATAGTAGCCAAAAAAAAAGTGAGGTATCGATATTATTGTCAAATTAAAATTGTCACTTCAAATCATAAAAGGTCACAAGAGACAAGGATATTATATATTAATAAAAGTTTCAACCCATCAAGAAGATATAATTGTTATGAACATATTCCTATAAAAGAACCGAGACCCAAAATACATGAAGTAAAACTGACAGAGTTGAAGAAAGAAATATACAGATCTAAAATAATAGTTGGAATGTAGGGGTGATTCAACATATAAAAATATGATGAT
>NW_011494950.1:7082271-7083870 GCF_000754665.1 Bison bison bison | reverse complement strand
GGCAAGAATACTGGAGTGGGTTGCCATGCCCTGCTCCAGGGGATCTTCTTGACCCAGGGATGGAACCCAAGTCTCATGTCTCCTGCATTGTTGGCAGGCGCCACCTACCTGTGACATTTCAATATGAGTTATGACATTTGGGTAAATGTGTTTGTGATCTGCCATAGAGTATGAAGTTCCTGGTGAAAATCTGACTACAGTCAGATTCTTCCTTTGGTTCTTGTTTAGATGAGTTAAGTGAAAGTCACTCAGTCGTGTCCGACTCTTTGTGACCCTATGGGCTATACAGTCCATGGAATTCTCCAGGCCAGAATACTAGAGTGGGTAGCTTTTCCCTTCTCCAGGGGATCTTCCCAACCCAGGGACCGAACCCAGGTCTCCTGCATTGCAGGAAGATTCTTTACCAGCTGAGCCACAAGGGAAGCCCATCTAAACATACAATGTGAAGTTCCTTGTGAGAATCTGACTATAGTAGGCTAGTATTTATCCAGGGGACACAATAATGCCTCACTCCCAACCTACATTAACACTCTGCCCTCTCCCAGGCCTTTTCATACTGGAGACATACACACAAGAACCTGGAATATCAGTCACTATGCTGGTTCCCAGTACGTTTCAATGTAGGGCCTTCTACACAGCTGGAAAATTGTCAAGTCAGAACTCAAACCACATGATTCTCTCACTAAATACATTTTACAACATTGTGGAATAAATGTGTGACAATATTTTTTAAAAAGGTAGCAACCAATACAAAATATCATATAATATATCAAACACTAAGAAAATTTGGTAAAGTGCAGCACAGAAGAAATGCATGAATATAATGGAGTGCTAACTGTGTCTTTTGGGCAACAATGCTGGGTCAAAGAGCTGTGAAGAAAAGTACAAGGGTTAAAGAAGGCAGAAGTAATCAAGAAAATCAGTGGAAGAACAGTAACTGCCTGGAAAGGGAACATAACGTGCAGATAGGTAATTAAGCATGGCCGGTTCACAAGGCAGTTAAAAAAAAAAGGTAGAACCTTCTGGTCAAGTTGGGTTGAAGCACTGTACTGCCTGGACTCACAAATGAAGCAGAATCTCTTTGACTCTAATTCTGCATCTTATCACCCTAGTGTGCAAGGATGACAGAGCCCCAAATCTCCAGTGACAAGAAAGGAGGAGAGAGTGATAGGGCAGCACCCAGCCTTTGCAGGTAGGCACTGGCTCAGCATACCTACTGCTTAGTATCATAAGAGAGACAAAAGCATAGACAAGTCCTCTGTATATGGGTGTCCCCTTGAAATAAATGGTGGTACTGCTCACAGTTCTCCAGAGTCTAGCCCATCACATCAGTCTCCACTCTAAGAGAGGATTGGGAAAAGGGAGTTATTCTCTGGGCTAGGGAACAGTCGTAAGAAAAATCCACCCAACCCAGTTCATAGATCACTAATGCTTGAATAGAAACTAATCTGATCATAAACAAATTAGGCTATGAATAAAAATTTATTTTGCTGTTAAAATTTAAAATGTACCAGACTTCCCTGGTGGCCCAGTGGTTAAAAATCCACCTGCCGTTGCAGGGTACACAGATTCAATCCCTGTTCGAAAAAGATTCCATAT
>NW_011494950.1:7079831-7082171 GCF_000754665.1 Bison bison bison | reverse complement strand
ATAATATGTTCTTTTTATATATTAATATTAATATCAGCATTGATATACAGGAAGATCCCTGAGATGTTGTGAGGTATTTCATAATGTAGATCTTAACTTTATTTTTCAATAATATTATAAGTAACAAGGTTTTTTTTCCCCCCAACAGCCAATGTTACATAAGTTATATAGTTATACAGTAGGAAAAAAAATAAAAATATAAGCAATTGAAATGTCTTCCCCCCTACCCCCGCCCCTGTTTCTGTTATGTGTTACCTCCAAGCTGAGTCTGTGGGCCCTTAGTCTAGATACATACCACAACTCCAAACTGTTCAGGTTCACAGAGGTCATCATATTCATTCTTCAGCTCTGCTAGTTCATTGAGTACCTTCTGCTCAGGAAGATGTTTTACAAGGTTCTAAAAGGAAATAAAAGCGTAACAGTTTAGTATTTCATTATTAGGATTATAAAAGATATATTAAAAACTATAAAAGTGATTAATATAGTGGATAAATTTCTGATTGTGCTTCTGTCACAGTACCAGTGTATCTTCCCCTTCTCCCCAAAAACTTAACCAAAAAACAGCTACAATTTAATGTGAATAAATATATAGAAGTGTTTGGTTTCTCTGCACTATAGTATATAAATGTGAAATTAAAAAATCATATGACAATAAATAACATTACAAAATTGACTATGTTTCTAGGTCTTAAACACATACCATAATTTTAAGATTTATTTCCTGTCATGATACTTAGTCAATCTATTAAAAAAAAAAACAGAAAAATACTATGTAGAATTTACTCATGTGCACTAACAATAATCATCAACTATACTCTTCAATATTGGCAAAATTTGGAATCATTTTCAATCTTACAAACCACATCAAGCCTATAAAAATAATCTCCAATTATTTATAATATCTGTATTTTTTTCTATTCTGTTCTTCTATGTGATTTCCAATTCCTCAAACAATTATCAAAGAAAGAAGCCGAGCTTTTGCCCCTACAATCAACACATCATTTTCCCAGCTGTTTCAACTTTACCACCTCAAAGTTGGCCACATCATAGTCCAACACTGAGTCTGAGGGACAAGTGTGCAACCCTATTTAAAACTATCTTTCAGACAAAACTGTTAAAACCATCTTTCCGATATCTTTCAGATAGTTCACTTAAAAACTATCTTTCAGAACAACTTAAATATATATACACACACAAACACACAAACAAGTGCACACATATACACACACACACAATGTGTATGTGTGTTAGTCACTCAGTTGTGCCTGACTCTTTGCGACCCTATGGACTGTAGTGCATCAGGCTCCTCTGTCCATGGGATTCCCAGGCAAGAATACTGAGTGGATCGCCATTCCTGTCACCGTGAGGATAATGCCTAAGTTGCAAAAGGGAATGGCTGATGCCAGGGGGAGCAATGGGGATCCCGTTCTCCAGAATTCAGAGATGTGCATTCTGGTTGGTTTGGCAGATACTCGCCTTGGTTTCAACAGTCTCTGGTTGCAGCAGCTTTCCCTAATGGCATCTATTAGAAGATTTAAACAGGCAGAAACACCTCTAATGCCTTTTGGAACCAAACAACTAAGGAAATCTTTGTCAGACCTAGGTGGCACTAATGGTAAAGAACCTCCTGCCATGATCCCTGGGTTAGAAAGGTCCCCTAGGAGGAGGGCATGGCAACCCACTCCAGTATTCTTGCCTGAAGAATCTGCATGGACAGAGGAGGCTGACGGGCTACAGTCCATGGGGTCACAAAGAGTCAGAAGTGACTGAAGTGATGTAGCATGCATTGTCAGATCACTGGCTGACTGAAGAGATATTGAAACCCAAACTAGAGTGACCACACACAAGGAAAACCATCCTCAGAAAACAAAAATCAGCTGTCTTTAAGGAGTGACATAATTAGATTCCCAAAGTTATAATATATTCAAATCTCCAGTTCTCAACAAAAATATTACAAAGCATGAGAAGAAACAATAAAGCATTGCCGATGCAGCGAAAAAAGAATTTGACAGAAATGATTCCCGAAGAAGTTCAGAATTTAAAGTTATAAATCAAAAATATTAAATAAACTGTTTTAAAGATGATCAATGAGCTAAAGTAAACTATGGACAAATAACTAAAGGAAAATAATATTATGAATAGAATAAGAAAGACATAGAAATTACAAAAAGGAATCCAACAGAAATTCTGAAAGTGAAACGTATCAATAACTGAAATTTAAAATTTATTATATGATTAGATATGGGCAGGCAGAGGAAACGATCAATGAATGTGAAGGTAAAGAAACTGATATTATTAGGTTGAAGGAACAAAAAGATAAAAGAATGAAGAAAAATAAAC
>NW_011494950.1:7078742-7079731 GCF_000754665.1 Bison bison bison | reverse complement strand
TGAGCCCTGAACAAAGGGGTTACAGAGTTTTTATACACAGACAGGCATGATTAAGCGGGTTTGCAGGTTTTCAGGGGCTGGGCAATTGCAAGCAGCAGGACGAGGGTGAGTGAGATAAGCTCCAGTTCCTAGTACTGTGAGTCCCTACGTTCTGAGACTGCATGACCTGTGTGATCCAGGTTTGTTCAGTTTGCAATGAGCAAGTGAGTTACAGAGGCAGAAGGAACAGGAGGTTGTATAAAATTTTAACTTTTCCTCTTCATTCCCCCCTCTTGATCCTTCTGTCATCTCATGTTTCGGTAGGACATTCAGAGTTCCCCATCGGTTAGGGGGCTATATTGAGCTATTACCATTTGTAACTGTATGTATTTAATTCAAGAGGTTATGAACTTGGTATTAGCATTGAGAATACAAGGAAATAGCATTGAGAATACAAGAGCATTGCAAAGAACATGGGGAGGACCAGTTAAAGGGAGATGCCACTATGCCCAGCTCCAGATATTGTTCCAATTACCCCAGGAATTTGCTAGTTCCTCTCTCCTCATCATGATTTGTTCCCTTAGCTGTTGGGCCATGTCCCTGACTATTCCTGATTGGTTTACATAAAAGCAGCATTCTTCATTTATGAAGAGGCAGAGTCGTCTCTTTTCAGCTGTCAGTAGGTCTAGCCCTCTCCTATTGTGTAAAACCACCTCAGCCAGGGAATCTGGTTGGTCCTTTAAGGCCAATAAAGATTTGGCTACTCTCTCAATGTCGTCTGTGAAGTCCTTGGATAATGCACAGTAGAAGGTGGTTGATGAAGCAATTTCTCCTATTCCCATACCTATCTTAGCCATAATTCCCAGACCAGCTAGTTAGGGGTATAAACTGGATGGTTCTTTTTGACAGCATATCTGAAGGAAAATTATGACCAACCTAGATAGCATTAAAAAGCAGAGACATTACTTTGCCAACAAAGGTCCGTCAAGTCAAGGCTATGGTTTTTCCTG
>NW_011494950.1:7078055-7078642 GCF_000754665.1 Bison bison bison | reverse complement strand
GCAAGAGAAGTGAATTGTCACATTTAAGGAATCCTTAATAGGATTATTCACAGAAGGCAATGGCACCTCACTCCAGTACTCTTGCCTGGAAAATCCCATGGATGGAGGAGCCTGGGCTGCCGTCTACGGGGTCGAAGAGTCGGACATGACTGAGAAACTGAACTGCACTGAACTGATGTGCTGTCAGAGGTATGGTGAGAGTCTGCCTGTTAGGGACAATATTCATTTGGGGAGTGAGGAAAGCTAAGATGCAGATACCCATCCAATTGACTGGTAGACATAAGTAAGCATCTGTCCCACAAACAAAGAAAAGGCGTTAATAGGGGTGGCACAATATTGTGTTTGTGGGAAGATGAGTGGGCCACTCACCTTTTAACGTTTGATTGCATTCATTCCTGGCTAAATTGCCTACAAGTTCAGTTCCTCCATCATTTGTAAAGCATTTTGGAACCTTTTGAGTTAACTCAATTGTCCTTGACTGGCCCTTGTAAGGGTGGATCTATAGCAATTCCCATGTCTGTTGCATTTTTCAATGGTACTGGTGTAGCTAAGTACCATGGAGCTCCTAAGGATAAGCAAAGCCAGCA
>NW_011494950.1:7077213-7077955 GCF_000754665.1 Bison bison bison | reverse complement strand
TGAGGGAATTTTCAGGGGTCCAGAATTGTTTTCCAGGTGTCCTCATCAAAGGAAGTCGCTGCCTTCTTGACTCTGGTGTGGTGGATCCAAGGGATGACACCTATAACTCTAACAGCTGTAGGGGTTGCCAGGACGACAGTGTGAGGGCCTGTCCAAACTGCCTGAAGTGTTTTTTTTTTTAACCTTTAACCCATACCTCATCTCCTGGCTGATAGGGATGAACCCAATTGCCCAAAGGAATGGGTGTCCTCTCTAAGATTTATCAGGCAGTATGGCGGAAGACTTTTCCCAGGGCCTGGAGGTGTTGGGACATCTCCAGGTCAGCTAGTTGCTGGTGGTCTCTGTTGAGCTTTTCTATCACTAGAGGTGGTCTCCCATATAAGATCTTAAAGGGAGAATAGCCTGAGGACCTTGAGGTGTATTCACAGAGAGAGATGGAGAGTCCACAGAATGATAAGGCAGCTTGTTCCAGCATTGTCTGGGTGTTGTCCAGGGGATATTCTTTTCATACTACTACTTGGAGAAGCAAACTTAACAAGAAAGTTAAAGATATATGGCCCAAAGATTAATAGAAGTAGGGAAGCTGCTGGGGGGCTAGCCAGGAGAACCAGGTCCAAACATTGGTTTGTGACATTAGTATTTCTCTAGGTATGGGAAGATGCAAGAATTTGGACTCATAAAAATCTTTACCTGAAAACATCTGACTATCTGAAGGCCTGTTTTTCTGGAGTTTTCCCAGAGC
>NW_011494950.1:7072950-7077113 GCF_000754665.1 Bison bison bison | reverse complement strand
AGTTTGTTTCACTTTTTCTATTTTATATTCAGTGCTCCCATTTCACTTAGTTTATGTTCTCCAATTTATCCATCTCTCTCTTTTTTATGATGTTCTTTTTCAAGCCTTAAAGATCAAGTGTAAGTAGAAAAGCTTTTGTATATGTATATAAACTATGTATAATATATATATTTTAGAAAACTTATGATTTTTTGCCTAACTAAAAAAATTATGACATTTTGATTCTATTTTGACTTAGTATGAATAGAATGCTAGACTTCTAATTAAAAAATAGAAATACAACAAGCAACAAAGGTTTATTGTATAGCATAGGGAACGATAGTCAATGTCTTGCAATAACCTATGATAGAAAATAATTTCAAAAATAATATATGTGTATTTGGATAACTGAATCAATTTGCTGTGAACCTGAAACATTGTAAGTGAACTAAACTTCAATAATATATATATATATATTACAAAAAAACAAGCAAGCCAAAACTTTAATTATTGTGACTTAATTATATTTTGAGTAGGAAAATTATGCAAAGTTTTTGCACTTTTTTTCTTTGCCACTTAAACTCATTCAATCTAACAAATACAGAAAAAAAGCATAAGAAGGAATCTCGCTAAGCTAAAATCGCGTGGTCTGTAATTCTTTTGTGATGTGAAACCTCAGTAATGCAGATTTATATCATCCAATGAGTAAACATCCTATTTTGTAGAATGTTTAAAAATAGTGTTTATTTCTCTTTGTCCAAAAAAAATAAAATAAACCAATGTAATATGCCACATTAATAGAATACAGGGAAAACATCTCACATAATCATTTCAACTAATACATTAAAAGCATTTGATAAAATCCAACACATATTTGTGAGGAAAAAAATGCTCTTTAAACGAGGAATAAAAGCAAACTTTCACAAAATGATAAAGACAATATAAAAAGATGTCACAGATAATATACTCAATGATAAAAGACTGAAATTATATCTGTTAAGAACAGGAACAAGGCAAGGATGAATGCTTACAACACATCTATGCATCATAGCACTAACCAGAGCAATTAGATAAGAAAGAGAAATAAAAGGCATTCAAATTAGAAAATTAAAAACAATTGTCTCTCTTTACAGATGATGATTTTATATGAAGAAAACACTAAATAATCCAACAAAAAAAACCTGAAAGAGCTAATAAATGAATTCAGCAAAGTTTCAGGATACTTAGTCAGCATGCAAAAATCAGTTGTATTTCTGTGCACTATAATCTGAAAGGAAATTAAGAAAACAATTCCATTTACAATAGCATTTTTTTAAGCACCTTTAATAATGAGATACCATTTTTACAATGCCCACTAGAAAGGCTACTGTCCAAAAAGTGGGAAATAAAAACTCTTGGTAAGGATGTATTAAAATAGGAACCCTTACGCATTGCTGGTTAGAATGTAAAATGACATCAGCACTGTGGAAAACAGCTTGGTGGTTTCTTAGAAATTAAAAACGGAATTAACCGTATGATCCCACAATTCCATCTTGGTTATGTAACAAAAAGAACTGAAAACAGCATCTCAAACAGTTATGTGTACACAATGCTACCATTGTTATTCAATAGTGAGAAGGCAGAAACAACCTACTTTTCCATCAACGGATATATTGATAAATATGATATATACATACAACAAAATATTATTCACTAGAAAAAGGAGGTTTTGATCCACGCTAAAACACTGATGAATCTTGAGAATTTTAGGGTTAGTGAAATAAGATAGACAAAAAAAGACAAACACTGTATGAACCCACTGATCTAGAATAGATTCTTAGACACAATAGAAAAGAGGTTACCAGGAGCTGGGGGCAGAGGGCAATGGGAAGTTACTGCTTAAAAGGATAGAATTTCTGTGTGGGATAATGAAAAATTTCTGGAAATAGTGGTGACGATTGAACCACAATTTAAATATACTTAACACCAGGTAAACTGTATATTTAAAAAAGGGTTAGATATTACACTGTATATTATAACTGTTTCCAAATTAAAAAAAAAAAAAAGAGTAGGCAATATATAACCTTATATGTCCCATGGAAAACAGCTGTATCTCAATCTACTTTTAAGTCCTCTTTGGTCTCTATTTATCTTTACTCTCATCCCACTAATTTTGCATTTCCACTAAGCTCTATGCCTGCAATGGCACCCGCTGTGTACTGATTAGTCCGAAGATTTGCAATATCATGTCATTTGACCTAAAAGAAAAATCAATATTGATATAGCAATATAAACATCAAATGAAATTAAGCCCAGCTACTACGTCTCATTAATATTTTTTTAATAGAATGGAAAGGTAAGTAAATATCAAGGTGTTATTTCTACTTTTCTAGAATATTTCTGATGTATATAAATTGTTTTTCAAAATTTTTTCTCTGTTAATAGGATTTTTTGTGAAGTATGTTATTAAGGAAAACAAAGAATCAGAATGGTAACTTTTATAATTTTCCCTACAGGGAAATTCAATTAGAAAGATTAAAAATGTTGTTACCATTATTAAAAATACCATCTCTGCATATTTTCAACTCTCCATCTCAATTTTAAGTTTTACCTGTGAAAATAACTATTATAGAATGAATCAAGCCTATAATAGGATTTTAGCTCTGAATGTGAAACTTGTTATTTTGCTTCTCTTCCAGCTGCAGATAACCTGTTAAGTCATCTTTACACTGCAGGCTCCCTGGCAGGTGACATTTCTTTTCTTTCTCTGTTCAGCTATATGAAATAATTAACACATTCAATGGGCTTACATGTATTCTGATTCTGGATACGGTCTTCAGACTGAGTTATAAGCTGATACAGCTGCCAGTGTTTAGTACATTCTATTTACAAATAATGTTTAGAATAAAACCCTCTCAATGTGTGGTAGATACAGCCTACGTTATAGGACTTCTTGCTTAATGAACCTACTACATCTAGAAACCATGTTTCAAGTGGCCATCATAGCCAATACCTGAAGACACTTCAGTATTTTTCCATAAATACTAAAAAATGGAGCATAAGATAAGACATTAACAATGTTTTCATGTCCCTCAAGTCCTGAATAGAAGAGGAAGGAGGGTTAGAAGAAAGAGGAGAGATAGCAATACTCATTTGCCTCTATGCTCCTTCACTTATCTTTAAAAGTATGTCAAGAGAGAAAAATGTTCAATGCACAGTTTAAGAATAATGTGGACAGTCCTTGGAGTCAGTTGGAAGTCCATATTTTTAGGCCTCCTGGAAGATCCATGCTAAGACGCTTCAGTCGTGTTCAACTCTTTACGACTCTATGGACTGTAGCATGTCAGGCTCCTCTGTCCGGGGAATTTTCCAGGCAAGAATGCTGGAGTGGGTTGCCATTTCCTACTCCATGGGATCTTCTGGATCCAGAAATTGAACCTGCGTCTCCTGCAATGCAGGCAGATTCTTTACTGCTGAGCCACTGGGGAAGCCCCTGTCCTACCTAAAGGAAGAGAAGCGTGTATTATGCAATCAGGCTAGGCCCAGTAGGAAAGCTTGCATTTTGGAAAGGATCAAAGTGATTGTGAGTGCAATAGTTGCTTCTTGGATATGTCTCCAGGCCTGGCCTACCTATCCCCTCATATGTCTGAGTGCTTGGTTATTCCGAAAATCAAGCATGTTAAAAAAAAAAGGGGGGGGGGAAGGGAGACAAAGAAAGTAAAACATGTTTCTGTATCTTGCCATAGGACACTCCACACCCTTGGCATGGAGAGGGCTTCAGTACATAGCAGCTATGCCCCATGGGAAACTCCTCTCCTCTTCCCACTCACAATGGTGCCAAGGAAAGGGATCAAAATAGGAAATGAGGAAAATCACCCACAGCAGCTACATGAAAGCTGACAAATTAGTTCATAAGATCTGGAAGCTATTCCTTGAGAGCCATAGAAACATCTAATGGAGATAGTTTTTGAAAAGTTAAGGTCTTGCAACAGCAGCTAGGAGCAAGAGGAAGCAAACCACAGGTGAACAGATGTGGATTGGGCTAGTGTTTAAATGTCATATTGCCCAATTAAACAACTGTAAATAGCTTTTGTTTAGTTGCCATGTTGATACTATGGCTACTTAAGATCTATAAATAAATTGCAAAGAAGAGTTCAGACACCCCCTATACTGAAAGGGGAAAGCTGTTTGTAATAACAGAGGCT
>NW_011494950.1:7072139-7072850 GCF_000754665.1 Bison bison bison | reverse complement strand
GCTCCTCCATCCATGGGATTTTCCAGGCAAGAGTACTGGAGTGGGGTGCCATTGCCTTCTCCGTGAGAATCTGGTATAGACGAGCATCTAAGGGGGAGTTAACTCTGTAACCTGAGTCATACTGCCAACAAGCAGTCTGATTTTTTAAGGCAAAATTGGTCTGTGATTTCATTTGTTTGCATTATTGTTCCTGTCCAGTAGGTTTTTCCATTCATTTGGCAGACAGACACCTGTTCTGGGTTGTAACATCTGTGTGGCATTAGGGGGTAGATGAAGGAACAGGGGCATGATGGCAGTGTCATGGTGTCAGGATACCACCCGGGGTTTGGATCCTCTGATGGGGGAGAGTTAGAAGCAGTGGCGGGCACAACTGGAAAACATTTTTGGCACCCAGGCCCCTGGATATACATCACATGGTTATGAAGGCAGTAGGTGATCGGCCTATAGGATTGGCTATCTATACATTGTTCTAGCTGATGATTTTCTAAGGGTTGACTGTAATGTTTACAGGTGCATGATGGATAAGGAATGGCACCATCTTTTACAGCAAGGGACACCAAAAAGACTGCAAAGCAGCCTGCACACAACAGATAACTGAACACTAGCAAAAGGTTTTCTTCCCATCTTTGGGTTGTCCTGGCTATAGCAACTGAGCCTATTGTGAAGGGGGGTCAGCTATACTGTGAGCAATTTAGTTACTAGGGAGAATCG
>NW_011494950.1:7071591-7072039 GCF_000754665.1 Bison bison bison | reverse complement strand
CAGAGTGCCTTATTTTTTGTCTCCACCCTGAACTCCTTTCAAGGGGGTGTTGAAGGTCAGCATCTTGTAATGGTCATGATTTGACCTTTGTAGAGGCAGCTGGCAAATTTCCAGTAAGCAGGGCCCCTTCATAGCCACATATTTGACCATGTATGGGGGCATTTCATGATCATTGTGTCCAACAAGGCTGGGAAGGCTCATTCCCAGGTCTAACAAAGATTCCACTGACAGGCCACTTAATGTGTTGTCACTAGAGCAGGCCTTGTAAGTAGCAAAAGTTTCTGGACCATACCTGTCTCACTAGCCTCTTGGTCCAGGAAAATATTTCCTCTTGTTGCTTCTTCCCATATCTGCTGCTGCTGCTAAGTCGCTTCAGTCGTGTCCGACTCTGTGCAACCCCATAGACGGCAGCCCACCAGGCTCCCCCGTCCCTGGGATTCTCCAGGCA
>NW_011494950.1:7071154-7071491 GCF_000754665.1 Bison bison bison | reverse complement strand
GTGAGATAACAGACAGCTAACTGCAGCTTCTGACCCAAATCCCAGTCCTGGGGTGTGACTGAAGCTAGTACTATAGCGAAGATCAGAGCAATAACACCAATCAGGGATAGAGTCCAGCGTTGACAATGAAAATCCATTGATATTTTGATAACCAGACCCTCAAGCTTCTGCCGTGTGTTGACGAGGCAGCTGATGGAGTGTGGCTGCAGCAAGGCTGTGTGTTGTTCAAGCTTCTGCCGTGTGTTGACTAGTCAGCTTCCTGAGTGACTAGAGCAGGGCTCAGCGTCCTTCCTGGGTTAGGGCCGTTGTTTCTGGAACTAGAACTTGAGGGAATTTT
>NW_011494950.1:7070062-7071054 GCF_000754665.1 Bison bison bison | reverse complement strand
ATTATAAATTTTTAAAGACAACTTATATTCTGACAAATTGTGAATTAATAGGCAAATATCCTATAAAGTTTCAACCCTTCTATTTTTCTGTCCCGCTGCTCCTACTTACTACTGAGAATCTTCTTTCAAACAGTCTAAGATTTGTGTTTAAAAAGATCAATTCTAGGTCAGTATGAAAATTTCATCTTAGAAAATGTCAATGAGCTGAAGTTCACAAAGAAAACAACAAAGGGGAAAGCAGTTACTCTGTCATCAAACGAGCAGATTTTTCTTCCTCTTTTTACACATCACAAATTCACTTTCTGATGACTGTCACAGTTATCTAAAGGGATTTCTCCTAAAAACCATTGGCTTTTAACTCCTTTTTTACATTTTTGCAATGACTCTAGAATTCTTTCAAAACTTTATTTCTTTTAAATGTTAATTGCACACTTAAAGGTTAGTTAAGTGAAGGTACTGAACCATAATGCCCTTTCCTGCTTTCCAAAACATAACCTTTATTTTTTGTCTTATATCTCATTAAGTCATTTTAGTAGTAGGGAAGTCGAGTTAGGTTCATTGTGATTAAGTCCTATCATTCCCTATGTAAATGGATTGGGGCCAATATTTCTTTTTTTTTAATTTATTGTTTATTCTTTTAAAATTCTACCATTAAGTGCATATGTATACACAGAATTCTATTTATATATAGGAGACAAACACACACACACACACACACACATATATATATATATACACACATATATCAGTATTATTTTAACTTATGTTGTCAAATATTTTATTTTGTAAAAAATTCAGAGAAGAAATGGGTAAGTCTTGGATAAATCTCTGTGATCTTAATGGAAACTTCCTCCTATTTTACCTGGTCAAAAGCTCAATCCATAAACTACTATAACTTACTATATGTTGTGCAACACTTTCTCGTGGCATGTCTTAAATTGTATGTGTGTATTTTAATGTTCTGAAATCATATTCATGTGTTCTAGTTCTTC
>NW_011494950.1:7068944-7069962 GCF_000754665.1 Bison bison bison | reverse complement strand
CACTGGAGTGGGTTGCCATTTCCTTCTCCAGTGCATGAAAGTGAAAAGTGAAAGTGAAGTCGCTCAGTCATGAGTGGGGTGCCATCGCCTTCTCCGCTTCCCATATCTAGAGTTACATTATTACAATTATTGATCTCATATGGAACTGTATATCAGCATTTTATTACAGATTCAGTCACACAATATAATGTAAGAAGTAATCTTCTGAAGCAAGCTACATAGAAAATAATATAGCCAGCAGTTATTAATAAGGTCACAAGCAAGAGTTTAAGTCAAGAACTTTCATTGGGTATAACCCGGTATACTCCAGGTCATCTGACTCAGTTGAATGATTATAGCCAAGTGTTAAAATCCTGGTTGTACATCATGGAGCATCTGACCTTTATCCAAAGATTGGCTACTGAGATAAGCTTTAGAAACAATCTTAAGAGTGTCCTTTTATTAACTTAATTAAACCTTTTAGCAATATAACATAACAAGGAGTGATCTCAAAAGTGAGTCTTAGTAAGCACAGACCTTAATTAACAAAACTAGAACTTAATGTTCAGTGAAACATAATTTTTTTCCTTTTTGGAGAACTCATTGTGAGGGCATTAACACTGTAGCCATGTAAGGTTATAACCTATCAAATAAAAATGAGATCTGTCAGGGAGCCTGGAGAGCCCATAGTTCTCGCTCTTTGATTTTTAGCTTTATATCCACTTTCAATAGGAGCAGACTATTGCCATGTTTTAAGGACATCGGGATAGCAAAAGTCTAACCATAAGGGGCTATTTGTTTTGTAGAAGCAGAATGAGCTTTGTCTACATGTACCATAATCTTAAATAATGTTTATTTACTTTACTAAAGTAACAAAAAGGTTTTAAAACAAGTGTAAATCACTTAAAGGCAAAGAACCTCATAATCTGTTATCAAAAGCTGCATTCTAAGAAAACTTTTTTCTCTAAACAAAGAGAAGACCAAATTCTAGTCTGGTACCAGCTTACTGTTAATAAAAAAATTTGTTTATCTGCTTAAT
>NW_011494950.1:7067469-7068844 GCF_000754665.1 Bison bison bison | reverse complement strand
TCTAGTTCTTCGCTTTGACTTAAAAGGCACACACTTTGATGCTAGGCCTGGATCTATATTTATTTTGTATTTCATCCATCCATTCAGCTAGTATATACTAGCTGCCGATTCTGTGATTGCCACCACATTAACCACTAGAGATTCTGCCCTCGTGAAAATGACAGATCAGGACTGTGTATACTCCTGCCTACACAGTGAGACCATAATCAACATATGACTGACAGTCATTTGTGTTGCATTTGACCCAAAATGCATTTCTTATCAAGAGGTCATGCTGCAATTCCCTCTTTTGGTTTGGAATTCCTATCATTTCTGTAACTCTTAAAACAGACTATAAGCATCTGTTAAGATATGTTAAAATGCTAACTAAATGGTCTAAAACACTCAGGGAGAGGTTTTCTAAACCTCCTTGTGGAAGTACTCCTTTCAAAAAATGTTAGTTGATTAAAGACAAGAATTGAAAACATGGTGAGAAAATTCATGACCTTGGAGTATGACAATTATATCTTACAAAGAGGCAGTCTTTTACATGTTTCCTACCAATTTGATCTTCAACTTGACCAGAGTAGGCATACTTCTCAATATCACCTCAGCACTAATATCACCAAATGAACAGCTCCAGCCCTCAGCATTCCTGCCAATTCCTAAGTTCCATATTTCAAACCGACAGCCTGTCCTACTTCCATGCACCATCATTACTGCAAATTCAACAAATCTAAAGGAGAATTTATCTTCACTCTGATCCCTTACCTTATCAGCTTCTCCTAAAGGCCCCATTCTGCCAATAGGACTGGCATCCTCTCCATCCTCTAAGCTTTCGAACTGGAGTTTGTCACTCAGTTACAAGTTCTGAGGGCTTCCTTGGTGGCTTAGATGGTAAAGAACCTGCCTGCAATGCAGGAGACCAGAGTTCTATCCCTGGGTGGGGAAGACACCCTAGAGAAGAGAATGGAAGCCCACTCCAATATTCTTGAGAATTCTGGAGAATTCCCTGGACAAAGGAGCCTGGCAGGCTCCAGTCCATGGGGTCGCAAAGAGTTGGACAAGACTGAGTGACTAGTTCTTTCCCGGCGGGAACCATGGAGGGTGCAGAAGGGAAAAAAAAAAAGGTTCCTGCTGTGCCAGAAACCCTTAAGAAAAAGCGGAAGAATTTCGCAGAGCTTAAGATCAAGCGACTGAGAAAGAGGTTTGCCCAAAAGATGCTTCGAAAGGCAAGGAGGAAGCTTATCTATGAAAAAGCTAAGCATTACCACAAGGAATACAGGCAGATGTACAGAACTGAAATTCGAATGGCTAGGATGGCACGAAAAGCCGGTAACTTCTATGTACCCGCGGAACCCAAATTGGCGTTTGTCATCAGGATCAGAGGTATCAA
>NW_011494950.1:7065624-7067369 GCF_000754665.1 Bison bison bison | reverse complement strand
TGAGTGACTAACACTTTCCGTTTCACTTTTTCACAAGTTCTGATGATTCTTTCTGTCAAAATCTCATCTGCCCTCTTAGCGCAGTAGGCAGCATGTCAGTCTCATAATCTGTCAAAATCTCTTTGGAATTCAACCCTTATTTTACATTCTGCAGCCAAAAATCTGGGCCATAGAAATCATGTGTATCTAAACTTTCCTAATTTCAGTTCAATTAAATTCATCAAAGTGTTCTCATTCTGTATTAGATTAATAGAGATTGTAGATATATTTACAACTTCTATAATTATAGAAAGAAAAATTGTGAATACTTTGTACATAAAAATTTCAACTCCCACTACTAATGTCATGATCCTATTTACAGAAATGTATTGCTTTCTAAAATGACTTGCATGATTTACAATTAATCTGAAAGATAATTACTAAAAGTATTCATTCCTTTGATGCTAATTATCTTCTATTTTGTTTATGTTCCACTCTATACTCAAAAACAAACTTGAAAATCATATTAAACCTTAAAGGTGACATTAAGAATTTAAAAAATGTAGAGAATATACAGAATGAATGACTCATTATGAATATTAAATAGCATATGAGGTGGATATGGCCTTGTCTAAATGTACTATAGTCTGCCTAAGTATAGTACACATCCAGTTATATACATATAACTATAATGTATGTTGAATTAAGATATTTCAAATTAAACACAAAATATCTTTTTCACAATAAGGATACAAACTGATATTCTCAGGTATATAACAGAAGATTTATATTACTTAAAATAGGTGTCAGGAGTATCGTATGTTATTTAGGTACACTCTGCTTTCATTAGGTATCACTTCATCATGGCCATGACAAACAAATACAAGGATGCACTGCGATAAAATATTACATATAAATGTTTCAAAAGCAGAATCCTACCCCAATAGCCAAGACACCTATGTTGGACAGGTTTGAAGTTAGAAGGCTACTAACATCTTACAGTTCTTGAAATGATAACCGTGCAACGTACTTTAGTTGAATATCCCAAAGGACAATCTAGAAATTTCATTCAAGTATACAGGTGTATGCTAATACAATATTCAATCATTTCGCATTAAGAACTCAGTGTTTTTCAGCCATGATTTTTGTTTAGGCATATGGAACAATGCAAGTTAGTGCAGACTATGAAAACTGAGTGTACTAGAGAATGGCCATACTGTTCAATGAAATGTGCCACATCAGAATGCCACAACTCCTATGCAAATCTAAAGGCAGAAACACTTCACTGTTTAGAAAGAGAATCTATACACAAACATGAGGTGGCTTCTTTTTCCAAAATCATTGTAATACTGTAAATCATTCCAATTAGTTCAAAACAGTTGTAATAGAAACATACTTGACTGGCTACTGTTAAGTATTTACTTCCCGTTTTTCATATGCAAAACAAATGTTGAAGCATTTGGATATACCTTAGTTCAGTTCAATGACTTCAGTTGCTCAGTTGTGTCCGACTCTTTGCGACTCATGAACCATAGCAAGCCAGGCCTCCCTGTCCACCACCAACTCCCAGAGTTTATGCAAAATCATGTCCATTGAGTCGATGACGCCATCCAACTATCTCATCCTCTGTCATCCCCTTCTCCTCCTGCCCTCAATCTTTCCCAGCATCAGGGTCTTTTCAAATGAGTCAGATATTCACGTCAGGTGGCCAAACTATTGGAATTTCAGCCTCAACATCAGTCCTTGCAGTGAACACCCAGGACTGA
>NW_011494950.1:7065131-7065524 GCF_000754665.1 Bison bison bison | reverse complement strand
TCCTTTGCAAATCTTGGTGCGAGAAGATTAAGTCAAATCAACAGCCTAGCCTCTTGGATGCAAAACTTACGGTCCAGCCTGTGTCTTGTGAAAAACATTCCTTGGGTTTATTGAAAATTTTCCTGTACAAAAAACAATCCTGATTTTCCATTTTCAGTTGGCCAAACTGGGTCTAATCTAAGAAAGCCTATGTCACAGACTTTTGTGCATGATAAAAAGTTCAGTTTACAGATTAAAAATGTTGCAGAAAAAAAAAAATCTCTTTGACCCCTTTTTCTTTCTTTGCTTGAAGTTCTAACTTGCCCAAGGCTGAGGTCTCAGGCAAAGTGGGCTGTGTATTTCAAGGACATGGAAAGGGTTAACTTCAAGCTTTTTCTTAGGCAGGTCTTTTAA
>NW_011494950.1:7063902-7064850 GCF_000754665.1 Bison bison bison | reverse complement strand
AAGGAAGTAAACAAACATTAGTAAGAGTGAGCAAAAACAATAGAATTAGACCTATAAAGATGTAGACCTTAAAGATGTAAGAATATTCAATAAACAAAGAACTTCTAGATATAAGAAATACAATAAGTGACATTAGAAAGCTTACTGGAGAGGAAAAACAGATGATTAGGTACAAATCACAAAAGAATTAGTAAACTGAAAGATAAACCTGAAAGAAATGCTCTAGATTACAGTACATAAAGACAAAATACAAAAGAGATGTAAAACTAAACAATAAAAAAAAAACCCAAAAGAGAGTGTGAATGTTCAAAATAAGCAATTGGAGTTAACAGTAGGCAGGAATAGACAGCATGGGAGAAGGATAATATTCTAAATGTAAATTGCTAAAAAATTTTCCAGAATTGATGGAGCAGAACAAATTTTAAATTCAAGAAGCCAATCAATCAAGATAAACATAAGGATGAAAAAATCCACACCTAGACACATCTTAATAAAACTATAAAATACCAAAAACCAAAAGAGATAGAAGAATAGAACAGGCAGGTTACCTCCAAGGAATGTCAATTTAAACTACAGCTTGCTTAACAAAACCAAAGCCAAAATATGGTGTAATAATTTGTTCATATAGATAAGAAAGAAATTTTTGCAAGCTAGAATTACATACTCATTGAATATATCTTTTAATAACAAAGATGAAATAAATACAATTTCAAGCAAATAGAATTTTTACTATGTCCAGAATCTCACTAAAGGTACTTTAAAAAGATGTGCTTCAGCAAGAAGTAAAATGATCCCAGGAGGAAGTTCTTTCATTGAAGAAGGAAGGTATTCATGAAAGTGAAATATGTGAGTAAATCTAAGCAAACCTCTATAAGTCAGCAAAACAATGTCTACCTTGTTAACTTTTAAAACTAATCAAAATAAGAAGTAACAACAGATAATTTAGGA
>NW_011494950.1:7062639-7063802 GCF_000754665.1 Bison bison bison | reverse complement strand
AGATCAATTAAGAGATAAAGAAACTTAAATCTATTATTAAAAGCAGTTCAACATCTGAAGAAAGTATGTCCTCTTAACAGAGAGAAAGGCCGAATTCAAGTTTTGCACCTACTTACTTTAAACTCATTTAGGTAAACTTAATTAAATTTATTTTTAAACTTAGTCCTAACCATGCACAAAACTTTTTTTTCAGGGTCCACTTTTCACAAAATTTTTAATCACTTTCTGTAATAGCCACCTGTAAGTCAGACCTACTTTCTTTTCCCTTTATAAAATGTAATTTTATTTTTTATATCTGCTTTATTTAAAACATACAACTTACTTAATTATCAAACATTAATACTAGATATTTAATATTGAATATTTCCCAGTTTATGTGAATCTGAAATTTATTTAGGTTAATTTTTCTGTATTTAGAATTGTTTGATTTGTAAGCGCTTACTTTTCTTTAGGCCACTTAAATTAGAACTCATTTACAACTTCAACAATATTATCAGAAAAAAAACAAAAGATATACACTGAGATATACATAAATCCAGACAGACAGGCTGACAGAGATCTTACAGTTTTCTGCTTGAGATTCAAAATATCTCTTTGGCTCTTTCCCGGCTGGAACCATGGAGGGTGCAGAAGAGAAGAAAAAGAAGGTTCCTGCTGTGCCAGAAACCCTTAAGAAAAAGCGGAAGAATTTCGCAGAGCTTAAGATCAAGCGACTGAGAAAGAAGTTTGCCCAAAAGATGCTTCGAAAGGCAAGGAGGAAGCTTATCTATGAAAAAGCTAAGCATTACCACAAGGAATACAGGCAGATGTACAGAACTGAAATTCGAATGGCTAGGATGGCACGAAAAGCCGGTAACTTCTATGTACCCGCGGAACCCAAATTGGCGTTTGTCATCAGGATCAGAGGTATCAACGGTGTGAGCCCAAAGGTTTGAAAGGTGCTGCAGCTCCTTCGCCTCCGGCAGATATTCAACGGCACCTTTGTGAAGCTCAACAAGGCATCAATTAACATGCTGAGAATTGTGGAGCCATACATTGCATGGGGGTACCCAAATCTGAAGTCTGTAAATGAATTGATTTACAAGCGTGGTTATGGCAAAATCAACAAAAAGCGAATTGCCCTGACAGACAACGCATTGATTGCTCGATCTCTTGGGAAATAT
>NW_011494950.1:7061703-7062539 GCF_000754665.1 Bison bison bison | reverse complement strand
ATACAGGTTTCTCAAGAGGCAGGTCAGATGGCTGGTACTCCCATCTCTTTCAGAATTTTCAACAGTTTATTGTGATCCACACAGTCAAAGGTTTTGGTATAGCCAATAAAGCAGAAATAGATGCTTCTCGGGAACTCTCTTGCTTTTTCCATGATCCAGCTGATGTCAGCGATTTGATCTCTGGTTCCTCTGCCTTTTCTAAAACCAGCTTGAACATCTGGAAGTTCATGGTTCACGTATTGCTGAAGCCTGGCTTGGAGAATTTTGAGCATTACTTTACTAGCGTGTGAGATGAGTGCAATTGTGCAGTAGTTTAAGCATTCTTTATCATTGCCTTTCTTTCGGATTGGAATGAAAACTGACCTTTTCCAGTCCTGTGGCCACTGCTGAGTTTTCCAAATTTGCTGGCATATTGAGTGTAGCACTTTCACACCATCATCTTTCAGGATGTGAAACAGCTCAACTGGAATTCCGTCACCTCCAGTAGCTTTGTTCGTAGTGATGCTTTCTAAGGCCCACTGGACTTCACATTCCAGGATGTCTGACTCTAGGTGAGTGATCACACCATCATGATTATCTTGGTCATGAAAATCTTTTTTGTACAGTTCTTCTGTGTATTCTTGCCACCTCTTCTTAATATCTTCTGCTTCTGTTAGGTCCATACCATTTGTGCCCTTTATTGTGCTCATCTTTGCATGAAATGTTCCTTTGGTATCTCTAATTTTCTTGAAGATATCTCTAGTCTTTCCCATTCTATTGTTTTCCTATATTTCTTGGCACTGATCACTGAGGAAGGCTTTCTTATCTCTCCTTGCTATTCTTTGGAACTCTGCATT
>NW_011494950.1:7060818-7061603 GCF_000754665.1 Bison bison bison | reverse complement strand
GGACTGGCCCTGGGGCCTTACCTGATTCTGTGGCCATTCCTGGTGATTTGGTCTGTCCCTCCAATGAGTACAGCTGGGGCCTGGCTGTCCAGAGAGTCAGAACACTGGTCTGAAGAGAACCCAGAATACTATCAGGTGGTGCACCTCCTCATTCGTCTTGGGGTTTCTTCGCTCCAGCCTGGCCAAGCCATCAGTCCAGCAGCTCAAGAGGCTGGCATGGTTGGAATCTGTCTGGGGCTTCCAGAAATGTTGCAAAAACCAGTATGTGGCCTATGGGATCCAGACTTTGCAAAGAGCAAGCTGAGTTACAGAGGCAGAGGGAACAGGAGGTTATGTAAAATGTTAACTTTTCTTCTTCAATACAATCAGCCAAAATAGTGTAATTGATGTATTTACAGACAACATCAATGACAGAAAATACATTCTTTTTAAGTACCCATGAATTTTCAACAAGATAACTCATACCTTGGAGACAAATCTCAACAACATTAAAAAACTGACATTATACAGAGTATGTTCACCAACCATAAAGCCATCAAATTAATAATCAATAGAAGAAAAACAACAGAAAATGTACACATAGTTAAAAATAAAACAAAATGTTGATACTTCTACATAATCCATGGATAAAAGAAGTATCAAAGGAAAATTTTTAAATGCAAAGAACTGAAAGAAAATAAAAATGAAACATTATTTGGGATACAATTAAAGTGATGATGAGAGAGAAGTTCATAGCACTAAATGTTTTTTTTTTAATTTTATTTTATTTTTAAACTTTACATAAT
>NW_011494950.1:7060272-7060718 GCF_000754665.1 Bison bison bison | reverse complement strand
CATAGAAGGCATGTTTAAAATCTGATTCTATTGCAATTGACAAAGAAACCTGGTCATAACACTTTAATATGATAACTAGAATTATAATTGACCTTCTTTTATCAGGACATATCAGATCTATATTAATTTCACATAATCTTAGGATATCTATATTAATAACATAACCATACGGTATAACCTGAAAAGATTTATCACCCCTTCAACAGTACTTCTCATGTCATTTAACATGTCAAATGAACCCAGGTAGCTTAATAGCTCTTTGGGATGTCTCAGGGGCCCTCTGAGGCACTCCAAAGTTAGCTAGAAGTCAAGTTATTTAGGAAGTTTTGTCAATACTATCAAAAGGGTTTATAACACTCAGTCAGGTAGGATCATATAAGTCGCTGTGAAATAATATTTACTTAGCCAAAGGTAACAAAAGATTTCAAAGGTAAATATAGAACAGA
>NW_011494950.1:7059901-7060172 GCF_000754665.1 Bison bison bison | reverse complement strand
CTATTGGACTTTCAGCCTCAACAACAGTCATTGCAGTGAACACCCAGGACTGATTTCCTTTAGGAAGGACTGGTTGGATCTCCTTGCAGTCCAAGGGACTCTCAAGAGCCTTCTCCAGCACCACAGTATAAAAGCATCAAATCTTTGGTGCTCATCTTTCTTTAAAGACCAACTCTCACATGCATACATGATTACTGGAAAAACCATAGCCTTGACCAGACAGACCTTTGTTGACAAAGTAATGTCTCTCCTTTTTAATATGCTGTCTAGG
>NW_011494950.1:7058967-7059398 GCF_000754665.1 Bison bison bison | reverse complement strand
CAGGCTTATATCTTTCCTTTTCTCCTTTGCTTTTCGCTTCTCTTCTTTTCACAGCTATTTGTAAGGCCTCCCCAGACAGCCATTTTGCTTTTGTGCATTTCTTTTCCATGGGGATGGTCTTGATCCCTGTCTCTGTACAGTGTAACGAACCTCATTCCATAGTTCATCAGGCACTCTATCTATTAGATCTAGGCCCTTAAATGTATTTCTCACTTCCACTGTATAATCATAAGAGATTTGATTTAGGTCATACCTGAATGGTCTAGTGGTTTTCCCTACTTTCTTCAATTTCAGTCTGAATTTGGCAATAAGGAGTTCATGGTCTGAGCCACAGTCAGCTCTGCAAAGAATATAATCAATCTGATTTCAGTGTTGACCATCTGGTGATGTCCATGTATAGAGTCTTCTCTTGTGTTGTAACAGAGTAAAGG
>NW_011494950.1:7056072-7057915 GCF_000754665.1 Bison bison bison | reverse complement strand
CCAGCTTTGCATAATGTATAAAGAGAATTGCTCCCTATAACCAAGGAGGATTTATTTTAATTATGCAAAGCTGGTGCAGCATTCTGAAATAAATCAATACAATCCACCATATCAAAAGCCTAAAGAAGAGAGAGTGATGTCAGCAAGAAGATCAACTAAGAAGCTCTAGGCATTCCGTCTTCCACAGACACACTAAATAAACCAAAATGTATGAACCAAAAGAGCTTTGAGAACTCTAGAAACCAGGTGAGAAGCAGCAGCAACCAAGCAAACATCTAAACAAGGAAAAGCCACAACTAAGATGGTAGGAAATTACATGACATTTTGTTCACTCTTGTCCTACCTCCTCCTTAGCACAGCACAGTATGGTTGGGAAGAAACTTCCCAGTTCCCAGTTCCTGTCTTAGGTAAGGAATGTAACTTGCTTGTTCTCTGTTCATATATGTCCAAGGGATTAGTTTTTGTGTCCCCTATCATTTTTTGGATAACTGTTTAGGAAACAGAGAGTAATAGTCTGTGCAACAGAGCTCATGATATCTGCAGACACACAGGCACCAGAGGGTAGAGGAATACAATAGAAAACCGGCTTCTGAAAAGAAGCAGGGGTAAGACTCTTAAGGAAATCAGACCATTTAAAAGCAGCTTATACAACAAGAACTAAAATAAAACTAAAACACAAGCCCAGTAAAAAAAATACCAGAAAAGGCTTAAGAGAATACTGTGCCTTTAAAATAAGCTGGTCAGTGAAGTTCTTTTCCTCCACAAAGCCAGTCCATGAAGTTTTGGAGAGGTGGCTATTTTTTCAAATGCCAAAATCTCAACAAAATATCACAAAGCAGTCAAAAAAAAAAAAAAAAACAGAAAAAGATGGCTCATTGAAAGGAACGAAATCTCTAGAAATCAACCTAAAGAAATGCAGGCCTCTGACTTACCTGACTTTAAATTCTTTAAAAATAATTTAAAACAACTTTTAAAAGATATTCAGTGGGACTTCCCTGGTGGTGCAGTGGATAAGAATCTACCTGCCAATTCAGGGGACACAGGTTCAATCCCTGGTCCAGGAAGATGCCACACGCTGCAGAGCAACTGGGCCAGTGAGCCACAACCCCTGAGCCCATGCTCTAGAGCCTGCAAGCCACAGCCAGTGAGCCCATGTGCCACAACTACTGAAGCCGGACTGTCTAGAGCCTGTGCTCCACAACAAGAGAAACCACTTCAGTGAGAAGATTGAGCACAACAATGAGTAATTCCTGCTTAGTGTATCTAGATAAAGCCCACACAAAGCAACAAAGACCCAGCACAGCCAAAAATGAAATGTAAAGTTTAAAAATAAAATAAAATAAAATAAAAATTTTTTTTAAAAGATACTCAATTAGGTAAAAGAGAACCCAGAGAGATAGCTAAACAAAATCAGAAAAATGATACCAATAAAATGAGAATATCAATAAGGAGGTTAAAATTATTAAAAAGAACCAAGCAGAAAATTTAGAGCAGAAAAATATAACTGAATTGAAAAATTCACTAGAGGGGTTCAACAGCAGATCTGATCAGCTAGAAGAAAAAAAACCAATGATGACAGGTCGTTTAAATTACTAAGTCAAAAGAACAAAAGAAAAAAGGCTGAAGAAAAGTGGATATAATCTCAAAAATAGAGCCTTAACAGTTATGAGAAACTGTTGAATGGCCAGTATATGCATTATGTGAATCCCAGCAGAAGAGAAAGAAAAAGGAACCAAGAACTTAAAAAAAATAATTAGCCAAAAACTTTTCAAATCTCAGGAAAGACATGGATATCCAAAAACAAGAAGCTAAGTGAGAAATCTATATGCAGGTGAGGAAGTAA
>NW_011494950.1:7054500-7055147 GCF_000754665.1 Bison bison bison | reverse complement strand
TGTCTGGAGTCATTGCCAAATAAATGTTCCCTGGGCAGGAGAAAAATAATCTCCCATCGTGATGTACCACTGCCTTATAGTCACTCCCTGTCCCCAGTCCTTTTCCTGACAATAATCACAATGTGTTCTACATTATTATACATTTATCTTTTTGAGAATGTCTTATAACTAGAACAATACATTATATAACTCATTGAAACTGGGTTCTTTGACTAAGCATGCTTTTGAGATTCATCCAAATTATCACATCCATCAATAGTTCACTTCTTTTTACTGCTGAAGCATGTTCCATTTATTGGCTGTACCCAAGATTTTTAATTCATTTACCTGTTTAAGGACATTTGACTTGTTTTCAGAATTGTGAAGATTTTACATAGAGCAGGTAGAAACATTCATATGCAGGTTTATGTTTAGCTATAAACTTGTTTGTCAAGGGTAAGTATACACAAAAGTGATTGCTGGGTCATATAGCAAACTTATGTTTAACTTTATAAGAAATCTCCAAATCATATCCTACATTGCTTTTACCATTTGCATTCCTATCAGCAATGTATGAGATTTTCAGTTGCTCCATAGTTCTCTAGCATATGGTATGCAGAATTCCAGAGAATATCAAGGAGAGACAAGAAGGCCTTCTTCAATGAACA
>NW_011494950.1:7053612-7054400 GCF_000754665.1 Bison bison bison | reverse complement strand
GATAAAGAGAGAATATAAAAAGCAGCAAGACGCATTACATATAAAGAAGCTTCTAAAAATTATCAGTGGAAATCTCAACAGAAGCCTTGCAGTCCAGAAGGAAGTGGGTTAATACATTCAAAGTGCTGAAAGGAAAAATTATCAACCAAGAATACTATATACAGCAAATCCATTCTTCAAAAATGAAGGACAAATTAAGACTTTCTCACATTAAAAAAAAGCTGAGGGAGTTCATTACTACAAGAAATGGCCTACAAGAAATGCCAACTAGTCCTTTAAGTAGAAAGGAACACCAAGCATGCTGGTGTTCAATGTTTCTAAACTTATTGTGCATAAAAATCCTGCACTTGGGCTGTAGAACATTGTGCATGCTTTGACAGCATTCTGTACCTTCTGGCTTGCTCCTCTGATTATTGCTATTATATATTTAGAACAATATTAAATAGCTCCCATCTGTTTTATTTGGGGCTACAACTCAGGTGGTATAACATTTTTAATTCATTGTATTTTTAAAATTGTCTTACATTGAAATCGAACTCTTCCCTGGGTCCTATGAATTTCGACACATGCACTCACTTGTGTAACCACTGTCATAGTCAAAATAGAGAGCCATTCTATCATTTCTATAACTCCCTTGTGCCATCTCTTCATAGCAGAATTTCTCAATCTTGGCTCTATTGATATATGTGAAGCTGCTCAGTCATGTCTGACTCTTTGCGACCCCATGGACTATAACCTACCAGGCTCCTCTGTCCAGGGATTTTACAGGCAAGAGTACTGGAGTGGGT
>NW_011494950.1:7052107-7052918 GCF_000754665.1 Bison bison bison | reverse complement strand
ATAACCATGATAGTGTTCACTCACGTAGAGCCAGACATCCTGGAGTGTGAAGTCAAGTAGGATTTAGGAAGCATTGCTGCCAATAAAGCTAGTGGAGGTGATGGAATTCCAGTTGAGCTATTTAAAATCCTTAAAAAAAATGATGTTATAAAAGTGCTGCACTCAATGTGTCAGCAAATTTGGAAAACCCAGCAGTAGCCACAGGACTGGAAAAGGTCAATCTTCATCCCAATTCCCAAGAAGGGCAGTACTAGAGAATGTTCAAGCTACTGGAGATTTGTGCTCACTTTCCATGCTAATAAGGTTATGCTTAAAATCCTTCAAGCTAGGCTTCAGCAGTATTTGAATTGAGAACTTCCAGATGTACAAGCTGGGTTTAGAAAAGGCAGAGGAACCAGAGATCAAATTGCCAGTATTTGCTGGTTCATAGAGAAAGCAAGGGAATTCCAGAAAAACATCTACTTCTGCTTCACTGACTATGCTAATGCATTTCACTGTATGGATCATAAAAAACTGTGGGAAACCCTTAAAGAGATGGGAATACCAGACCTAATATGATCTTACCTGTCTTCTGAGAAACCTATATGCAGGTCATGAAGCAACAGTTAGAACTTTATATGGAACAACTGATTGGTTCAAAATTGAGAAAGGAGTATGACAAGGCTTTATATTGTCACCTTGTTTATTTAACTTATATGCAGAGCACATCATGAGACATGCCAGGCTGGATGAGTTACAAGCTGGAATAAAGATTTCTGGGAGAGATACCAGCAACCTCAGATATGCAGATAACACAACTCTAATGGCAGAA
>NW_011494950.1:7051438-7052007 GCF_000754665.1 Bison bison bison | reverse complement strand
AGGAGAGTGAAAAGGCCAGCTTAAAACTCAATATTAAAAAAAACTAAGATCATGGCTCCCAGTCTCATCACTCCATGGCAAATAGAAAGGGAAAAGGTGTACAGTTATATCTATTTTATCACATGTATAAATTCCTGTAACAACCATGGCAGTCAAGATACAAAACTATTCCATCACCACAGAAATCTCTATCATACCATGTATGAAAGATCCATTTTCTCCACATCTTTGACATTCTAATAGGCAAGTAGTGGTAGCTCATAACGGTTTTAGTTTACATTTACCTAATGATGTGGTATTGGAGAAGTAAATGGCAACCCACTCCAGTATTCTTGCCTGGAAAATCCTTTGGTCAGAGGAGCCTGGCAGGCTACAGTCCATGGGGTTGCAAAGAGTTGAACACTACTGAGTGACTAACACACTGTAATGATGTTGTATGGGCTTCCCTGATAGCTCAGCTGATAAAAATACACCTGCAGTGCAAGAAACCCTGGTTGGATTCCTGGGTCGGGAAGATCCCCTGGAGAAGGGATAGACCACCCACTCTGGTATTCATGGGCTTCCCTGGT
>NW_011494950.1:7050132-7050476 GCF_000754665.1 Bison bison bison | reverse complement strand
GTTGGTGATGGACAGGGAGGCCTGGCCTGCTGCGATTCATGGGGTTGCAAAGAGTCAGACATGACTGAATGACTGAACTGATCTTAACTGATGGACTGGCTTGAGAAGAAATGTTGTCTTTATCTTATTGAGTCTTTGTTGGCATATAATTGTTCATAGTGTCCTCTTATGATTTTTTTCTATCTCTGTAATATCAATTGTTATTTTTTCTCTTTCTTTTCTTATTTTATTTATTTGGAAGCTCTCTTTTCTTCTTGATGGGCCTGGCTAGAGGTTTATTGATTTTGTGTATCCTTTTAAAAAAAAAACTAGCTCTTGGTTTTATCAATTAAAAACATTTCCAT
>NW_011494950.1:7048744-7050032 GCF_000754665.1 Bison bison bison | reverse complement strand
GACCTGGGTTCGATCCCTGGGTTGGGAAAGTCCCCTGGAGGAGGGCATGGAACCCACTCCAGTATTCTTGCCTGGAGAATCCCCATTGACAGAGAAGCCTGGTGGGCTACAATCCATGGGGTCACAAAGAGTCGGATACGACTGAACAACTAAGCACACAATGATGTTGTTCCTCTTTTCACATTCTTATTTGTCTTCTATGTATTATTGTCCATTGAAGTGTCTGTTCAAGTCTCTTGCTCATTTCTAAAATTTTTGTTTGTTTTAGTATTGAATTTTCTAGGTTTTAAAAACATACTCTTTATGCAAGTGCTTTGTTAAAAATATGATTTGTATGTTTTCCCTCAGTCTTTTCTGCCTTTTCTCTTAACCATATCCCTCCCAAAGAAAAACTTTTAAATTTTAATGAAGTCCAATTGATCCCATTTTCATTTATCAAATGATGCTTTGGCTGTTATATCTAAGAACTCTTTGCCTAATTCAAGCAACAATTTGTTCTATGTTTTCTCCTCTTTATAATTTTATATTGATATTTAGATTTATAATCTCTATTAACTTAAATATTGTATAAGGTGAGTAGTTTAATTCCAGGTTCAATTTTCTTTTTGCACATAGATATCTAGTTGCTCCAACATTTGTTGAAAATACTGTCCTTCATTTAATTGTTTTGCACTGTTGTTAAAATCAAATGCCCATATTTGTGTGGATCTATTTCTCAGTTTATCAAATTTCTATTCTGTTTCATTGATCTATGTCTATATATTTGCCAATACCACACTGTCATTACTATACCAAGTGTTTCTCAGTGGGAAATAATATTGCTTCTAAAAGATATTTAACAATAGCTGGAGATATTTTGATTGTCACAATTGGAGGTGGTGATGCTGTTGCTAAATGTCAATTGGTCTAAATGTTAATGGTACTGAAATTGAGAAACTCTGCATAGTCATTCTTAAAATCAGATTGTCTTATTCCTCAAACTTCATTCTTTGTTCAAAATTATTTTTTATATTCTAATGCCTTTCCACATTAACTTAGAATCAGCTTGTCTATTTCTACAAAATATCCTGCTGAGGTTTTGATAGGAATTTCATTAAACCTATGGATTGGCATTTCTTTGGAAGGGATGATGCTAAAGCTGAAACTCCAGTACTTTGGCCACCTCATGCGAAGAGTTGACTCATTGGAAAAGACTCTGATGCTGGGAGGGATTGGGGGCAGGAGGAGAAGGGGGCGACAGAGGATGAAATGGCTGGATGGCATCACTGACTCGATGGATGTGAGTCTG
>NW_011494950.1:7047239-7048644 GCF_000754665.1 Bison bison bison | reverse complement strand
TGTATGTATTTCTTCTCTGAGCTTTATAATTTCCTTCCTTCTGCTGACTTTGGCATTTGTTTGTTCTTCTTTTTAAAATTCTTTTAGGTGGCAGGTTAGGTTGTGTATTTGAGATTTTTCTTGTTTCTTAAAGAAGGTCTGTATCACTATGAACTTCCCTCTTAGAACTAATTTTGCTGCATCCCACAGATTTTGAAAAGTTGTGCTTCAATTTTCATTTTCTGATTTCTTGTTTGATTTCGTCATTGACTGTTGCTTTTTCAGTAACATATTTTTTAGTCTCCACATGTTGGCTCTTTTCTCACTTTTCTTTCTGTAATTGATTTCTAGTTTCATACTGTCATGGTTGGAAATAACGCTTGATATAATTTCTATCTTTAAATTTGTTGAGGCTTGTTTTGCCACCTAGTATGTGATCTATCTTGGAGAACATTCCATGTGCATGTGAAAAGATTATGTATTCTGCTTTTTAAAAATAGATGTAATGTCATATATATATGTCATATATTTATATATATGACATATATATGTGTATATCATATGTATATGTATGACATTGCATCTATTTTACATATATGATTGTGTCATTTACGACTACAAATGACTGTACAATTAACTGTTGCCTTATGGATTTTCTGTCTGTATGGCCTGTCCTTTAGTGTCAGTGGAGTGTTAAATTTTCCTACTATAATCACATTATTGTCAGTTTTCCATTTGTCTGTTAGTATTTGCTTTATATATTTCAGTGCTCCTGTATTGGGTATTTACATGTTAACAAGTATAATATTCCCTTCTTGTATTGATTCTTTTATCATTATATAATGCTCTTTTTTGTCTTTCATTGTAGCTTTTGTTTTAAAGTCTATTTTGTCTGAGTATTGCTACCTCTGCTTTCTTCTCATTTGTTTGCATAAAATATGTTTTTTCCATCCCCTAATTTTTACTATGTGTGTGTCTTTGACACTGAAGTGAGTCTCTTGAGGGCAGCTTATTGAAGGGTCTTGTTTTTTTATACAATCAACTTACCCTATGTCTTTTGATCAGAGTAGCTAGTCCACTGACATTTAAAGTAACTGTTGATATTTATGTACTTATTGCCATTTTATTACTTGTTTTCCAGTTGTTTTTGTAGTTCCTCTCGGTTCATCTTTTTTCCCTCCCATTGTGGTGTAATTGTTTTCTTTTGTAGTATGCTTGGGTTTCGTGCTTGTGTAATCTATTTTCTATATCTATTGGAAGTTTTTGATGTGTGGTTACCATGGGGTTCACATATGTTCACCCATAATTATAGTTACTTGCTTCATATAGATAGTCATTTAAGTTCAAAAACATCCTGAAAGATCTACATTTTTATTCCCCTCCACCACATTTTGTGTTTTTGATGTCATATTTTACATCTTCATGC
>NW_011494950.1:7045508-7047096 GCF_000754665.1 Bison bison bison | reverse complement strand
ACATCTTCATGCTTATACCTTTACTGTTTGTTATAGTTATATTTATTTTTGCAATTTTTTTTGTCTTTGAATCTATGTTCTGGCTTAAGTGATCTTCTATTCTTACTATATATTTGCCTTTCCTATTGTGACTTTTCCTTTCATATAGATTCTTACTTCTTTTCCATTTAGAGAAGATCCTGTAACATTTATTTTAGGGTAGATTGCTGAATTTATTAACTGTTGCTCAACTCAGAAGTATTTTTTTTTAATTTCTCCTTCTGGTCTAAATGATCGCCTTGCTGCATAGAACATTGTAGATTGCAAGTTTTTCCCTTTCAGGACTTTTTAAATACATCATGCCACTCCCTTCTGGCCTGCAAAGTTTCTGCAGAGAAGTAAGCTAATAACGCTATGGGGATTCCCTTGAATATGACTGTTTGTTATTCTCTTGCTACCTTTAGATTTCTCTCTTTATCTTTATATTTTATCATTCTAACTATAATGTGTCTTGCTGTGGGTCTGTATGGGTTCTCCATGCTTCCTGTATCTGGGTATCTGTTTCTTTCTATAGGTTTGGTAAGCTTTCAGCCGTAATTTCTTCAAATATGTTTTCGATCCCTTTCTCTCCTCCTTCTGGAAATCCTTTGATGCTAATTTTGGCACATTTTATATTATCCCATAGATCTCATATGTTGCTTTCATTATTTAAAAAACATTGTCCTTCTGTTTGCTGTTCTGATTGGGTAATTTCCATTATTCTATCTTCCAGATCACTTATGCACTCTTTTTTGTCATTCATTGCTTCTAGAGTGCTTTTTATGTCAGGAATTGAATCATCTATTTTTGATTGGGTCTTCCTTATAGTTACTAAGTTATTTTTTAAAATGATCTGTGCTTAGATCAATTCTTTTTCTTAATTCACTTGTCATTTTAATTATCAATGTTTTAAATTTATTGTCTGGAAGAAAGATTATCTGTTTCACTATTTTTTCAAAGATTTTCTCTTGCTCTTTCAATGTAGTGTAGCTCTTCTGACTTTTTATTCTACTTAACTTTCTCTGTCTCTAAGAATTTAGATGAAACAGTTATCTATTGTGATCTTGAAGAGTTGTTCTTATGTGAGAGTGTCCCTATGTAGACTGGTGTGAGGAATGGATTTGATGTTGACACCAGTTACATCTTTCCTCATCATGTCCTGGTCACTATCGCTTTGGTAGGGGGTATGTCTTATTATAGAGGATCTAGAGTCTGTACAGGATGTGAGGCATGATTTTCTTTCTGCTCAGTGGCTGTTATCACTGTTGGGGGCAGGTTCTTCTCCCAAATTGTTAAAATGGAAGCCCTGAAGATCAGGTTCAAACTGGTTCTGTTTACTTTGTGTGTTTTTCCTTCTTCCTGCACTGGGGCCTTTGCCCCAAGTGGGATTTGTGTGTTTACTGTAGTCTGATGGCGGAGAAGGCAATGGCACCCCACTCCATTACTCTTGCCTGGAAAATCCCATGGGCGGAGGAGCCGGGTGGGCTACAGTCCATGGGGTTGCGAAGAGTCAGACACGACTGAGCGACTTCACTTTCACTTTTCACTTTCATGCATTGGAGAAGGAAAT
>NW_011494950.1:7045039-7045408 GCF_000754665.1 Bison bison bison | reverse complement strand
AGCAGCAGCAGCAGTAGTCTGATGGTCTACCTGTGTAGATATCTGTAGTTCTGCTCAGACTCAGACAACCATCATATCATTTCCCATCTTGTGGTTGTCCTAGATCTAGTGTTAGGTTGTGGCATGGAGGGGCCTTGACTGGAACATTCACTTGGTTGGGACTGGGGGACAGGCATGTGATTGTGGGAATTCACATGGCTGCATGGCAGTCAGAAGTCTGGGCTGTTTCTGCAGTTCTGTTTGAGTAAGCACCAACCATGGCCACTGCTGTCTCTCCTGGACCACACCTTGGTCCCCTAAGCCACCTCTGTTCCTAGACTGAGTATTTCCCAGGTCCTGGCCACCAGAGATTCAGTGCTAAGCTGTGGC
>NW_011494950.1:7044281-7044939 GCF_000754665.1 Bison bison bison | reverse complement strand
AGGACTGGGACACCCAGTCTGTGGCTCAACTCACTCACTCTCCATTGTCCACCTGTGCAATCTCCTTTTTCCTCTTAGTCCCCTCCCAGGGGCAAATCCTGACCCAATGCTTGTCTTTCCATCCTGCCCAATTAAATGTCTATCTTTCTTTCTTTAAAATTTTTATTTTATTTATTTTTTTTATTTTTTGGCTGCACTGCACAGCATGTGGGATCTTAGTTCCCCAGCTAGAGATTGCACCTGGCATTGGAAGCACAGTCTTAACTGCTGGACCACCAGTGAAGTCTCATGTGTGTATCTTTCTTACAGCCTTGGTTGTATGGGAATTCTTTTTCCAGTTTACAGTTAGTTTCTCATAAGAATTGTTACAGATGTAAATGTATTTGATGTGTTTGTGGAGAGAGGTGAACCCTACATCCTCTTAATCTGCTATCTTAATCCTCTCTTGTGTGCTTAGTTGCTCAGTCATGTCCGACTCTTTGCTACCCCATGGACTGTAGCCCACCAGGATCCTCTGTCCATGGGGACTCTCCAGGCAAGAATACTGGAGTGGGTTGCCATGACCTCGTCCAGGGGATCCTCCCATTCCAGGGACTGAATCCAGGTCTCCTGCATTGCAGGCGGATTCTTTACCTTCTGAGCCAACAGGGAAGCCACT
>NW_011494950.1:7043766-7044181 GCF_000754665.1 Bison bison bison | reverse complement strand
AGCCAACAGGGAAGCCAAATCCCCTCTTAGTGTTCCATTTTTAAGGCTGACACTCAAATCACCTAGTTCTGAGAACCAACAGGGCTCAGCATTTGAGTCCCATAAGATCATAGCAAAGAAAGAAGTAGTTGTTAAAGGGCATATGAACACATCCTGCTGCTATCTTCTACTCAAATTTAGTGCAGTGCAGATGAAGCAAGAATGAAATGCCACTATCTCAGTTTTTCCCTGGAAGAGTTATAACTGCATACTTTTCCAGCTGCAGCCTTATGATCAGGTTGTTATGAGCCCCTACCTGAGAGCTGACTGAGATGCTCCCTGAAGCCTGAAAGAACTGGTAGGCATGTTTACCACCTTCTCTCTCAAGTTTATTCAAACAAAACCAAGTCACTAGCTTTTTTTCCTTGGAAGGAGC
>NW_011494950.1:7039372-7043666 GCF_000754665.1 Bison bison bison | reverse complement strand
AAACTTCCACCAAATGGATGAGTCTTCCTAGCTTTGATAGCCAGTGGGTCTTGGCACTCACTAGCCCCACATGACCATATTAATCATATTAAATAAAGAATCAGTTTTTAAGTGGGTGCATAAACACTTCCTGAAACTATATCCCCAGGCTTAGCACAAAGGGAATAGTAAAAACACCAATTTCCCAGGTTTTCCCTGAAAGAAGTTTGCATACTTTCCCAGCTGTTGTCTGAGGGTCTGGCTTCTAATCAGCCTGCATGTGAGAGCTGACTGTGATCCTCTCAGGAGCCAGAAAGAGCTGGTGGCCATGTCTCCTACCTTCTCCCACTGGCTCTCTCTGACAGTAAAATCAAATATCCAGCTTCTTCTTGGAAGGTAACTTTCCATAAATATAGCACCTTAACTGTTGTGGCTGCCATGCTGAGAATGAACTTCCAAATTACCTATTTCTGGAAGATGATGGGGCTTGGCATTCACAAATCCCCTAGGAAACACACAAATAAAGAGGGATTATATATGAGTACATAAGCATTCCAATGGCTATTCCCTCTGGCTCAGGACTAAGTGAGTAAGCACAAACACCCAGCTCTTGGTTTCCCCCTGATAGAGGACAAACTGCAGATCTAAGGTTCTGACATTGCCACTTGCATCCTAAAAGTTGAACGTCTATTAATAATTAGCCTGCCCAGGAAGCTGAAGAAGTAGTCAAGTAGTAGTCCTTTAGGAGCCTGAACAAGAATGTAGGCATTCCCAAGCATTTGGGATTCTGAAAAGTCATGGTAATATTAATCTACCAGGAGTCACTAAGAACAAAGATACCACCTTAGACAAATAGAAAGATTTGAAAGGCAACCAGGAGCTCAAGCTGAGCTGATTCATGAAGTTCATCTCCTACATGAGGCCAGTCTGTCAAGACTAGGAGAAATAGCTGTTTTACCTAATGCCCAAAAACCAACACAGTCAAAGAAAATAAACAAGTGGGAGAATATATTCCAAACAAAAGAACAAGATAAATTTCCAGAAACCAATCCTAATGGAATGGAAATAAGCAATTTACTTAACAGAGAGTTCAAAATAATGGTCATAAATATATTCACTAGGTCAGGAAAATAAAGCATGAACAAAGTGAGAATTTCAAGAAAGATACAGAAGATATTTGAAAGTACCAAACAGAAATCATAGAACTGAAAATAGTAACTAAACTGAAAAATTCAATTAAAAGATTCAACATAAGATTAGATCAAGTGAAAGAAAGGATCAAAGAACTCAAAGACAAGCAGTGGAAATATTCCAATCAGAGGAGCAAAAAGAAAAAAGAATGAAAAAGAGCAAAGATAGCTTAAGGGACTTATGCAACATTATAAAGTGGATCAATATATGAATTATGTATCCCAGAAGAGAAGAGAGAGAGAAAGGGTTAGGAAGTTTATTCAAACCTGGGGAAAGAAGCAGACATCCAGATTCAGAAAACCCAAATGATAACAACAATATAAATCCAAAGAGATCCATGCTGAGGTATATTTTATTTAAATTGTCTAAAGGTTAAGACACAGATAATCTTGAAAGACAAAAGAAAAGTGACTTGTTACATACAAGGAAACCCCCTTAATGCCATTAGTGGATTTTTAAGCAGAAATCTTGCAGGCCAAAAGAGAGTGGGATGGTATATACAAGATACTGAAAGAAAAAAAAATACCAGCCAAAAATACTTCACCTATAGAAGTTGTGCTTCAGAATTGGAGACATATAAATTTTCCCAGGCAAAAGCTGACCTCACAATTTAATTCTACCAAACATTCAAAGAAAAATTAATACCAATCCTGCTCAAACGCTTCCAAAAAATTGAAGAGAGAGGAACACTCCCCAATTCACTTTATGAGACCAACATTATCCTAATGTCAAAGCCAGATAAAGATGTACAAGAAAAGAAAACCACAGGCCAATATCCCCAATGAATATATTTATAAAAATTCCCAACAAAATACTAGCAAACCAAATTTAACAATACATTCAAAGCATCATACACCATGATCAAGTGGGATTTATCTCTCTGATGTGAGGATACGAAAATCAACAAATGTGACATACATTAGTAGAATGAAATAAAAACATCATATGATAATCTCAGTGTATGCAGAGAAAGCATTTAACAAAATGCAGCATCCTTTCATACAAAAAGCTCTCAACAGCTTGGGTATAGTAGGAGTGTACCTCAACATAATGAAGGCCATATATGACAAATCCACAGCTAACATCATACTCAATGGTGAAACTATTAAAGCTTTTCTGCTAAGGAAATAAGAAAAGGGTCCCCACTCTCACTACTCCTATTCGATATAGTACTGGAAGTTCTAGTAGCAATTAGGCAAGAAAAGGAAATGAAAGGCACAAAATTCAGAAAAAAAGAATAAAATTGTCTCTATTTGCAGATGACATGATAGAAAACCCTAAAGACTCCAGAATAGACCTGTTAGAACTGATAAACAAACTCACTAAATTTGCAGGATACAAAATAAGCATATAAAAATCAATTGTGTTTCTACTTGCTGACAACAAATTATCTGAAAAGATGAAAATTATTTTTATGATATTGTAAAAATCTCATTTATAATAAAATTAAAATAAGAAAATATCTAGGAATAAATTTAACCAAAGAGGTGAAAGATGTATCCACTGAGTACTATCTAACTGATGAGGAAGACACAAACAAGTAGAAAGATATTCCACGTTCATGTTTGGGAAGAATTTATATTGTTAAAATGCCCATACTACCCAAAATCATTTATAGATTCAGTGAAATCCATATCAATATTCCCATGGTATTTTTCACAGATGTATAAGAAACAATCTTAAAATTTGTATGGAACCACAAAGGACCCTGAATACTCAAAGCAATCCCTGAGATAGAAGAACAAAACAGAGGCATCACACTCCCAGATTTCAAACTTTATTACAAAGTTATAGTAATCAGAACCACATGGTACTGGGATAAAAACAGACATAAAGACCAATGGAATAGAATCAAGAGCCCAGAATAAAATCTACATGTGTGTGTGCTAGTTCGCTTCAGTCGTGTCCAAATCTGATGAAACCCTATGAACCATAGTTCACCAGGCTCCTCTGTCCATAAGATTCTCCAGGCAAGAATACTGGGTTGCCATGCCCTCCTCCAGGGAATTTTCCCAACCCGGGGATTGAACTCACAACTCTTATGTCTCCTGCATTGGCAGGAAAGTTCTTTATCACTAGCACCACCTGGGAAGCCTGACTCTATCTGTATATGGTCAACTAATATTTGATATTGAATGGTTTGCCTTGGAAATGAACAGAGATCATTCTGTCGTTTTTGAGATTGCATCCAAGTACTGCATTTCGGACTCTTTTGTTGACCATGATGGCTACTCCCTTTCTTCTAAGGGATTCTTGCCCACAGTAGTAGATATAATGGTCATCTGAGTTAAATTCACCCATTCCAGTCCATGTTAGTTCGCTGATTCCTAGAATGTCAACGTTCACTCTTGCCATCTCCTGTTTGACCACTTCCAACTTGCCTTGATTCATGGACCTGACATTCCAGGTTCCTATGCAATATCGCTCTTTACAGCATCGGATCTTGCTTCTATCACCAGTCACATCCACAACTGGGTGTTGTTTTTGCTTTGGCTCCATCTCTTCATTCTTTCTGGAGTTAATTCTCCACTGATCTCCAGTAGCATATTGGGCACCTACTGACCTGGGGAGTTTCTCTTTCAGTATCCTATCATTTTGCCTTTTCATACTGTTCATACTGTTCATGGGGTTCTCAAGGCAAGAATACTGAAGTGGTTTGCCATTCCCTTCTCCAGTGGACCGCATTCTGTCAGCCTTCTCCACCATGACCTGCCCGTCTTGGGTGGCCCCACAGGGCATAGCTTAGTTTCATTGAGCTAGACAAGGCTGTGGTCCTAATGTGATTAGATTGACTAGTTTTCTGTAATTATGGTTTCAGTGTGTCTGCCCTCTGATGCCCTCTTGCAACACCTACCATCTTACTTGGGTTTCTCTTACCCTGGACATGGGGTATCTCTTCACAGCTGCTCCTTACCTTGGACGAGGGGTATCTCCTCACCACTGCCCCTCCTGACCTTGAAAGTGGAATAGCTCCTCTAGGCCCTCCTGCGCCCACGCAGCCACCGCTCCTTGGATGTGGGGTAGCTCCTCTCAGCTGCTCCTGCGCTGTCGCAGCCTGGCACTCTCGGCCGCCACCCATGACCTCGGACACTGGGTAGTTCCTCTCGGCTGGTGCCCCCCCCCC
>NW_011494950.1:7037699-7038033 GCF_000754665.1 Bison bison bison | reverse complement strand
CACAAAGAGTCGGACATGACTGAGTGACTGAACTGAACTGAATATTCAATAAGAGAGCCAAGAGTATTCAATGGGGAAAAGATAGTCTCTACAGTAAATGGTGTTGGGAAAACTGTGTATTCACATGCAAAATAAAGAAATTAGATTTGCATCTTACACGACTTATAAAAATTTACTCACAATGGATAAAAACCTAAACATAGGACTCAAAACTGTAAAACTACTAAAATAAAACATAGGTTAAAAGCTCCTTGAAATTGGTCTTAGCAACAATTTTTTGGATATGACATCAAAAGCACAAGTAAGAAAAGCAAAAGTAAACAAGTGGCACTGG
>NW_011494950.1:7034203-7037599 GCF_000754665.1 Bison bison bison | reverse complement strand
ATCAAAGCTACAATGAGCTATCACCTCACACCTGTTAGAATGGCTATTATCAAAAAGACAAGAAACAACTGTTGGAGAGACTGTAAAAAAAGGAAACTTTTATGTACTCTAGGTAGGAAAATAAACAGGTACAGCCTCTATGGAAAACATGATTCAGCAATCCTGCTCCTACATATATATCTGAAGAAAATGTAACCAACTATCTCAAAGAGATCAGCACCCCATGATCATTATAGCATTATTCATAATAGCTAATTATGTGTAATAGAATATTATTCACAAAAAGGTAATCTCACCATCTGTGACAATATCAGTAGACCTTAAGGACATTATGCTAAGTGAAATAAATCAGATAGAGAAAGAAAAATACTATATTATCTCACTTATATGTGGAACATATAATAATAAAAACAAACAAAAACCTGAACTTGTAGTAACAAAGAGTAGAGTGGTGTTTACCAGAGCCTGAGTCATGAGGAGTTATTATTTAATGAGTGCAGAGTTAGTTATGCAAGATGAATTCTGGAGATGAATGATGGTGATACTTGCACAATATGAATATATATAATATCACTGAACTATACACTTTAAAATGCTTAAGATACTAAGTTTTATGTTACTTGTATTTTGCCATAATAAAAAATAATTGAACTAAAATATTTAAAACACGAATTAAGTTTTCACCCTGATAAGTGATTTCATATTGCAGTTTGGGAATTTGGTGTATTTTGTGATGGGTGTCAAAATCTTATTTAAATTTTAAAAAAATATCTTATTTAAAGTCTATGTTTTAGCAGGCATCCTCTGACACTGCTCCAACTATTGTAAGGTGGAATTGCCTTATTCCTGTTAGGTAGGAACGGAAGTGCAGGTTTTCCACTTCACTTCTGTTGATACCCAGAGTGCAAGAGGGACTTCTTAATATCACTGTGCAGGGTCAGGAGTTCAGGATCCTCCTTAGGCTTCTGCTGATATCACCCTGGCCAGTAGAGGCAGAAATGCCTTTTTAGTGTACTCCATGTGGTCTCTACTGACACAGCCTTGTTAAGGATAAGGGGTGGTGATAGTCCTGGCTCTCTACAGACCTTCTCTGACACCACCCTACTGGGGATGGAGGAGTGCTTCATTATTTCTGAGTAGGTGTAGAAGTCCAGACTCCACATTGTCTTCATTGACACTGCCAGGTACAAAGTGAAAATGAAGTTGCTCAGTCATGTCTGTCTCTTTGCAACCCCATGGACTGTAGCCTACCAGGCTCCTCCATCCATGGGATTTTCCAGGCAAGAGTACTGGAGTACAAGAGTACCAGGTACAAAGGTGGACTCCTTACCCTAGAGGTGGTGAAATTTCTGACTCTCCACTTAGGTATTCTCTGACATCACCAGAGTCAGGAAGAAGAAGAACTCATTACTGCTGCATGTGGTCTTGACATCTGAGGTGAGGGGTGGAATTAGTTGCCACCCAGAGAGGATGGAAGTCCTAGATCCCCATTCACCTTTCTCTGACACCATCCTGGCAGGGTCAGAGTCTAGAGTGCCTGTTTACACTCATGCAAGTGTAGAAATCTAGACTCTCCATTTGACCTTTACTGGGGGTGAGGATTGGGGTACACTGCAGTATGAACTCATATTTTAAAAAATGGATCTAAAATAGATTAAAATGTGGAGACACACACATCTCCTATATCTGTCTTCTGAGATGGAATAGTAACAATACCTCAATAGCAGTGAGCACACTTAGAACCCAAGTCTTGGTTTATAAACACCCACTGGGGGAAAAAAAAAAAAAGCAAGACCTCCATGATGGAATGTATGATGGCTGAAGCCAGAGACATACAAAATGAGTCTGTGTTATGTTGCTGTGCCAAACATAAGAAATACTCAAAAAATTATGGAATGCATCAAATAAACTCAAATGTCAACTAAAAGGGGTTCCTACTATCAAATGTGTAAATATTTGCATATATAAATAATCTTAGTAAAGTATTATACTACATTGGCTAGAATAACAATGAGTCAACATTAATATACATATACACACATACATACATTCTTTTAAAAAAATTATTTTAATTGAAGGCTAATTACTTTGCAATATTGTGGTGGTTTTTGCCACACATTGACATGAATCAGCCGTGGGTGTACATGTGTCCCCCATCCTGAACCCCCTCCCACCTCCCTCCCCATCCCATCCCTCTGGATTGTCCCAGTGCACTGGCTTTGAGTGCCCTGTTGCATGCATTGAACCTTATGCAAGACACCAAAAGAGACACAGATATAAAGAACAGACTTTTGGCCTCTGTGGGAGAAGGAGAGGGGGGGATGATTTGAAAGAATAGCTTTGAAACATGTATATTACCATATGTGAAATAAATCACCAGGCCAAGTTCGATGCATATATACATTCTTATAACACATGAGAAGGGAAAGAAATTTCTTTATAGGCGAAAATTCAATAGTAGAAATTCAACTTTTTAAAAGTAGAAAAAGTGATGAAAGTACAAAGTGATTTTTGGACAATAAGCATGATGATAATCAAATGAAGCAAGACTCATCAATGGATACTAAAATTAGTGGGTGAAAAAATTGGCATCGTGTATAAGGCTTATTAATATCCCAGAAGAGAATCTAAGCTGACCAGGCTGGTCTTGAGGCTTTTCTTCAATATGACCCCAACCTACACTAATTCCATTGTTTCCCTTTGGATTGGGACCCCTACTCCAGTCCACCTATGTCATTAACTTGCCCTTCTCTATAACAAAGCAAATAACTAAAATCAACTACTTCTGTGTGTGAAATTTTTGGTAGCTCAGTGCTCTGGCAGAGACAGAGAAAGTTGCGGCCAGACCCCGGGTTTAGAGGCCACCCCAGTCCTTCCATGTTTTCATCCTACTACTACTGGTCCTACTTCCACCACAACATCCAAGTATCCATCTAGGGAACCTCCCCCAGGAGTCTGCAGGGCACACTTTATTTCAAAGATATATGGACTCTTAGGTATTGTCCTGGAAGTGCACATGTTACTTCTATCAACTGGCTAGAAATAGTCATATGATCCCAACAAAATTGGAAAGGTGGCTGAGAAACAAGACTAAGTGGTTTTCGTGTTTTTTATTTTTTTATTTTTGTTTGCCAAATAGTGAATTTTCCTCATATAGTTCCTCTTTTTAAACAATTTTTATTGAAATACAGTTGACATACAATGTTGTGTTAGTTTATGCTGTACAGCAAAGTGACTCTAGAACTCCATTTCCATATAGGTCATTGCTGCTGCTGCTAAGTCACTTCAGTCGTGTCCAACTCCGTGTGACCCCATAGACAGCAGCCCACCGGGCTCCCCCGTCCCTGGGATTCTCCAGGCAAGAACACTGGAGTGGGTTGCCATTTCCTTCTCCAA
>NW_011494950.1:7032788-7033746 GCF_000754665.1 Bison bison bison | reverse complement strand
TGCTATGCAGTATGTTCTTATTAATCATCTTATATATATAGTAGTGTGTATATGTCAATCCCAATCTCCCAATTTATTCCCCTCTTTCCCTCTTGATAACCATAAGTTTATTTTCTATGACTCAATTTCTGTTTTGTAAATAAGCTCATTTGTACCATTTTTTAAGATTTCATTAATAAGTGATATCATATATTTGTATTTCTCTGTCTGACTTACTTCACTTAGTATGGCAAACTCTAGGTTCATCTACATTGCTGTAAATGGTATTATTTCATTCTTTTTTATGGCTGAGTAATATTCCATTGTATATGTGTACCATATATTCTTTATCCATTCCTGTTTTAATGGGCATTTAGGTTGCTTCCATTTCTGGGCTATTGTTTATAGTGCTGCAATGAACATTGAGGCACGTGTATCGTTTCAATTTACTATTTTCTCTGGGCATATGCCTGGGAGTGGGATTGCTGGATCATATGGTAGCTCTATTTTTAGTTTTTTAAGGAATACACTTTGCTGACAAAGGTCCATATAGTCAAAGCTGTGATTTTTGCAAAAATCATGTACGGATGTGAGAGTTGGACCATAAAGAAGGCTGAGTGCCAAAGAATTGATGCTTTCAAACTATGGTGCTGGAGAAGACTCTTGAGAGTCCCTTGGACAGCAAGGGGATCAAGCCAGTCAATCCTAAAGGAAATCAACCTTGAATATTCGTTGGAAGGTCTGATGCTGAAGCTGAAGCTCCATACTGTGGCCACCTGATGCGAAGAGCTGACTCATTGGAAAAGACCCTGATGCTGGGAAAGATTGAAGGCAGAAGCAGAAATGGGCGACAGAGGATGAGATGATTGGATGGCATGACTGACTCAATGGACATGAGTTTGAACAAACTCCAGGAAATAGTGAAGGACAAGGAAGGCTGGCATGGTGCAGTCCCTGGGATCCCAAAGAGTCAGACATA
>NW_011494950.1:7029445-7032663 GCF_000754665.1 Bison bison bison | reverse complement strand
TTTATTTTCATTTTTTCATGGTTTTTTTTTTGATATTCAAAAGCTTTTAAGTTTAATTAGATCCCACTTGTTTACTTTCATTTGTATTTTCATTATTCTCAGAGGTGGATCAAAAAAGATCTTGCTGTGATTAATGTTAAGAATGTTTTGCCTACGGTTTCCTCTAAAAGTTTTGTAGTATCTGATCTTACATTTAGGTCTTTAATCTATTTTGCATTTACTTTTGTGTATGCTGTAAAAGAATGTTCTATTTTTATTCCTTTACATGTAGCTGCCCAGTTTTCCCAGCACCACTTATTGAAGAGGCTGTTTTTGTTCCATTGTATGTTCTTGCCTCTTTGTCAGAGATTAGGTGACCAAAGGTGTGTGGGTTTATCTCTGGGCTTTCTATCCTATTCCATTGATCTATATTTCTCTTTTTGTGCCAGTACCATACTGTCTAGATGACTAGCTTTGTAGTATAGTGTGAAGTTGGGAGCCTGATTCCTCCAGCTCTGTTTTTCTTTCTCAAGATTGCTTTGGCTAATTGGAATCTTTTGTATTTCCATAAAAATTATTTTTCTTTTGTTATAATTCTGTGAAAAAAATGCCATTGGTAATTTGATAGGGATTGCATTGAATCTGTAGATTACTTTGGGTAGTATAGTTATTTTCACAATATTAATTCTTCCAATCCAAGAACATGGTATATCTCTCCATCCATTTGTGCCATCCTTGATTTCTCTCATTGTTATCTTATAGTTTTCCGAGTACAGGTCTTTTGCCTCATTTAGGTAGGTTTATTCCTTGGTATTTTATTCTTTTTATATGATGATAAATGTGATTATTTCCTTAATTTCTCTTTCTGATTTTTCATTGTTAGTGCATATAAATGAAAGAGACTTGTGTGCATTAATTTTGTATCCTGCAACTTTGCCAAATTCATTGATGAGCTCTGGTGTTTTCTGGTAGGATCTTTAGAATTTTCTACATTTGGTATCCTGTCAGTGACAGTTTTATTTCTTCTTTTCTAGCCTGGATTCCTTTCATTTCTTTTTCTTCTCTGATTGTTGTGGCTAAGAGCCCCAAAACTATGTTGAAAAAAACTGGTGAAAGTGATTCTCAATCTCATTCTACAAGGCCAACATCACCCTGATAACAAATCAGACAAAGATGCCAAAACACCCCAGAAAATTACAGGCCAACATCACTGATGAACATAGATGCAAAAATCCTCAACAAAATTTCAGCTAACAGAGTCCAACAACACAATAAAAGGATCATCCACCATGATCAAGTGGGGTTTATCCCAGGGATTCAAGGATTCTTCAATATATGAAGATCAATCACTATGATACACCATATTAACAAATTTAAAGATAAAAACCATATGATCACTTCAAAGATACAGAGAAAGCTTTTGACAAAATTCAATACCCATTTATTATGAAATCTCTCTATTACGTAGGCATAGAAGGAATCTACCTCAACACAATAAAGGCCATACATGACAAATGCACAACAAACATTATTCTCAATGGAGAAAAACTGAAAGCATTTCCTCTAAGATCAGGAACAAGACAACGGTGCCCACTCTCACTACTATTCAACATAGTTTTGGAAGTCCTAGTGACAGCAATCAGAGAAGAAAAAAGAAATAAAAAGAATTCAATTGGAAAAAAAGAAGTAAAACTCTCACTGTTTGCAGATGACATGATACTATAGATAGAAAATCATAAGATGCCACAGAAAATTACTAGAGCTAATCAATGAATATAATAATGTCACAGAATATAAAATTAATACAGAGAAATCCCTTGCATTCCTATACACTAACAATGAAAATATCAGAGAAATTAAGGAAACAATCCCATTCACCATTGCAACAAAGAGAATAAAATACCTAGGAATAAACCTACCTAAAGTGACAAAAGACTTGTATGCAGAAAACCATAAGAAACTGATGAAAGAAATCAAAGATGACACAAAGAGATGGAGAGATAATATTCTTGGACTGGAAGAATCAATACTGTGAAAATGACTACACTACACAGGGCAAAGGCTAACAGAGCTTTGCCAAGAGAACCCACTGATAATAGCAAACACCCTCTTCCAACAACATAAGAGATGACTCTACACATGGCTATCACCAAATGGTCAATATTGAAATCACACTGATTACAGTCTTGGCAGCCGAAGATGGAGAAGCTCTTTACAGAGAGCAAAAACAAGACCGGGAGCTGACTGTGGCTCAGATAATGACATCTTTGTTGCAAAATTAAGACTTAAATTGAAGAAAGTAGGGAAAAACACTAGGCCATTCAGATACAAACAAAATCAAATCCATTACGATTATACAGTGGAAGTGACAAATAGATTCAAGGGATTAGATCTGATAGAGTCATTTAAGAACTATGGATGGAGGCTTGTAACATTGTACAGGAGGTGGTGATCAAAACCATTTCCAAGGGAAAAAAAAAGTACAAGAAGGCAAATGGTTGTCTGAGGAGACCTTACAAAATAGCTGAGAAAAGAAGAGAAGTGAAAGGCAAAGAAAAAAGGAAAGATATACACATCTGAATGCAGAGTTCCAAATAGCAAGGAGAGATAAGAAAGCCTACCTAAGTGAACAATGCAGAAATAGAGGAAGACAATAGAATGGGAAAGACTAGAGATCTCTTCAAGAAAATTAAGAGATGCCAAGGGAAAATTTCATGCAAAGATGGGCAAAATAAAGGACAGAAATAGTATGGACCTAACAGAAGCAGAAGATATTAAGAAGAGGTGGCAAGAATAATGGAAGAACTGTACCAAAAATGATCTTAATAACCCAGATAACCATGATGATCTGATCACTCACCTAGAGCCAGACATCCTGGAATGCGAAGTCAAGTGGGCCTTAGGAAGCATCACTACGAACAAAGCTAGTGGAGGTGATGGGATTCCAGTTGAGCTATTTCAAATACTAAAAGGTGATGCTGTCAAAGTGCTCTACTCAATACATCAGCAAATTTGGAAAACTCAGCTGTGGCCGCAGGACTGGAAAAGGTGTTTTCATTCAAGCCCCAAAGAAAGGCAATGCCAAAGAATATTCAAACTACCATACAATTGCACTGATTTCACATGCTAGCAAAGTAATGCTCAAAATTCTCCAAGCTAGGCTTCAACAATACATGAACTGTGAACTTCCAGACATTCAAGCTGGATTTAGAAAAGGCAGAGGAACCAGAGATCAAATT
>NW_011494950.1:7028478-7029345 GCF_000754665.1 Bison bison bison | reverse complement strand
TCAACAATACATGAACTGTGAACTTCCAGACATTCAAGCTGGATTTAGAAAAGGCAGAGGAACCAGAGATCAAATTGCCAACAGCCACTGGATCATTGAAAAAGCAAGAGAATTTCAGAAAAAAACATCTACTTCTGCTTCATTGACTAAGCCAAAGCCTTTGTATGGATCACAACAAACTGTGGAAAATTCTTAAAGAGCTGGGAATACCAGACCTCCTTACCTGCCTCCTGAAAAACCTGTATGCAGGTCAAGAAGCAACAGTTAGAATCAGACATGGAACTATGGACTGCTTCCAAATCAGGAAAGGAGTACATCAATGCTGTATATTTTCACCTTGCTTATTTAACTTACATGCAGAGTATATCATACAAAATGCTGGGCTGGATGAAGCACAAGCTGGAATCAAGATTGCTGGGAGAAATGTCAAAAATCTCAGATACGCAAATGACATCAACCTTATGGCAGACAGTGAAGAGGAACTAAAGAGCCTCTTGAGGAAAGTGAAAAGGAGAGTGAAAAAGCTGGCTTAAAACTCAACGTTCAAAAAACTAAGATCATTGCATCCGATCCCATCACTTCATGGGAAATAGATGAGGAAACAATGGAAACCATGACAGACTTTATTTTCTTGGGCTCCAAAATCACTGCAGATTGTGGCTGCAGCCATGAAGTTAAAAGATGCTTGTTCCTTGGAAGAAAAGCTATGATCAACCTAGACAGCGTATTAAAAAGCAGACATTACTTTGCAAACAAAGGTCCGCCTAGTCAAAGCTACGGTTTTTCCAGTAGTCATATATGGATGTGAGAGTTGGACCATAAAGAAAGCTGAATGCTAAAGAATTGATGCTTTTGAACTGTGGTTTT
>NW_011494950.1:7027056-7028263 GCF_000754665.1 Bison bison bison | reverse complement strand
AGAACTAGAGCAAAAAATTTAACAATTTGTATGGAAACACAAAAGACCTTGAATAGCCAAAGTAATCTTGACAAAGAGAAACAGAACTGGAAGAATTAACCTTTGTGACTTCAGACTATACTACAAAGCTACAGTCATTAAAAACAGTGTGGGATTGGCACAAAAACAGAAATATAGACCAACTGAACAAGATAGAAAGCCAGGACATAAACCCATGCACCGATGGGAATCTTATCTTTGACAAAGTAGGCAAGAATATACAGTGAGAAAAGATAGCCTCGTCAATAAGTGGTACTGGGAAAATTGGACAGCTACATGTAAAAGAATGAAACTAGAACACTTTCTAACACCATACATGAAAATAACTCAACTGCATTAAATATTTAAGGCCAGAAACTATAAAGTTCTTAGAGGAAATCATAGACAGTACATTCTTTGACATAAATGACCACAAGATCCTCTTTGAGTGATCTCCTAGGATAGTGGAAATAAAAATAAAGAAATGGGACCTAATGAAACTTAAATGTTTTTGCACAGCAAAGTAAACAAGATTAAAAGACAACCTTCAGAATGGGAGAAAATAATTGCATGTGAAACAACTGACAAAGAATTCATCTCCAAAATATGTAAGCAGCTGATATAGGTCAATATCAGAAAAACAAACAGCCCAATCAAAAAATGGGCAGAAGGCCTAAACAGATCTTTCTCCAAAGCAGATATACAGATGGCTAATAAACACATAAAAAGGTGCTCAATATCACTAATTATTAGAGAAATGCTAATCAAAACTGGTCAGAATAGCCATCATCAAAAAATCTACAAACAATAAATGGTAGAGAGGATGTGGAGAAAAGAGAGCCTTCTTGCACTGTTGGTGGGAATGTAAATTTATACCATCACTATGGAGAACAGTATGGAGACTCCTTATGAAACTAGGAATAAAACTCCCATATGACACAGCAATCCCACTACTGGGGATATACCCTGAGAAAACCATAATTGAAAAAGACACATGTACCCCAATGTTTATAGCACCACTATTATCAATAGCTAGGGCATGGAAGCCGCTTACTCCTTGGAAAGAAAGTTATGACCAACCTAGGTAGCATATTCAAAAGCAGAGACATTACTTTGCCAACAAAGGTTCGTCTAGTCAAGGCTATGGTTTTTCCTGTGGTCATGTGTGGATGTGAGAGTTGGACTGTAT
>NW_011494950.1:7026073-7026622 GCF_000754665.1 Bison bison bison | reverse complement strand
AGTCCCTTGGACTGCAAGGAGATCCAACCAGTCCATTCTGAAGGACATCAGCCCTGGGATTTCTTTGGAAGGAATGATGCTAAAGCTGAAACTCCAGTACTTTGGCCACCTCATGCGAAGAGTTGACTCATTGGAAAAGACTCTGATGCTGGGAGGGATTGGGGGCAGGAGGAGAAGGGGACGACAGAGGATGAGATGGCTGGATGGCATCACTGACACGATGGACATGAGTCTGAGTGAACTCCGGGAGTTGGTGATGGACAAGGAGTTCTGGCGTGCTGCAATTCATGGGGTCGCAAAGAGTCGGACATGACAGAGCAACTGAACTGAACTGAGGACGTGGAAGCCATCGTCCATTGACAAATGAATACAGGAAGGAGTGGTACATATTACAATGGAAGGTTACTCAGCCATTAAAAAAAGAATACATTTGTGTCAGTTCTAGTGAGGTGGATGAACCTAGAGCCTTTTATACAGAATGAAGTGAGTAAAAGAGAAAAATATAGTATATTAACACATATATATGGAATCTAAAAATATGGTACTGAT
>NW_011494950.1:7023167-7025209 GCF_000754665.1 Bison bison bison | reverse complement strand
GTGACAATATATAGCCTTGACATACTCCTTTTCCTATTTGGAACCAGTCTGTTGTTCTATGTCCAGTTCTAACTGTTGCTTCTTGACCTACATACAGGTTTCTCAAGAGGCAGGTCAGGTGGTCTGGTATTCCCATCTCTTTCAGAATTTTCCACAGTTTATTGTGATCCACACAGTCAAAGGCTTTGGCATAGTCAATAAAGCAGAAATAGATGTTTTTCTGGAACTCTCTTGCTTTTTTGATGATCCAGAAGATGTTGGCAATTTGATATATGTATAATTATGGCTAATTTGCAGTGTCTTTTGGGCTTCCCTGATAGCTCAGTTGCTAAAGAATCCACCTGCAATGTGCGAGACCTGGCTTCAGTCCCTGGGTTGGGAAGATCCCGTGGAGAAGGGAAACACTATCCACTCCAGTATTCTGGCCTAGAGAATTCCAAGGACTGTGTAGTCCATGGGGTTGCAAAAAGTTGGACATGACTGAGTGACTTTCACTTCACTTTCACAGCAGAAACTATCACATTATTATAAAGCAATTTTCTTCCAATCAAAAAATAAATTTTAAAAAAAGAAAAGAAAGCAAAGAAGCAAATAATAAGTGGCAAGAGTGTACATCCTTGTTTTATTCCTGACCTTAGAGGAAGTACTTTCATTGTTTTCACCATTGAGAATGGTGTTTGCTGTGGGTTTGCCATAGATGGCCTTTGTCATATACTTTCATAGATGAGTAAACTAAAACACAGAAAGGAGAAAATACTTGCCTCAAATCACACCATAGGTGGAAGCAGAATTAGAGGGTAGGGCTCTCTGATGGCAAAATCTAAGTTCTTTCTACAACATCCTACTATCTCTGCCCTCCAAAGCTCACAGTATTGCAGCCCTTTTCCATGCTCTCACACATTTCACCATCTAAGATTTTTATTATAAGCATGATATGCTGGTAATGGTTAACAACTGGTTCTCCAAATGTAACAAAAAATGTCCCTGAATGGTAATCCTTGCCACTTTTCATAGAGTACATAATTCCACCATGACCAATTTCAAGTTACCAGTTTCACTGAATGTAAAGACAGGATGAAGTACACATAGGGGAAAGCTGGCCCCAGCACGTTATTGGTCATAAGCAATAGGAAGTTGACTTTATTAGAAAGATGTCAGAGACTCACAGAACTGGAGGAAGACTGGAAAAAGGAATCTGAGAACTGGATAGGGAGCACAAAGCAGAAAAACAGGAATAGTCTGATCAGGATGCTGCTCTGGGGATAAAAATCACATAAACCATCTTTTCACTCTTGGGTCAATAAGTTAAGCTTCAAAGTCCAAAGGAAAGGCATGTGATTGAGCAGAGTAGGTTGCATGCCTGCCCCTTTACAATAGCAGGACAGGGAGAGGAAGAATTTGGCTTATGACATTTCAATAGGATGAGGCACATATCTGAACATGTCATCCTACAAAGACTATGTATGTTTTCTATTAATGAAAAACAACTGACTACAATTTGAGTTGAAAATAACATCCACTTATTATCTCATAGTAATTTTAGGTCAGAAGTCTAGGCACAACTTGACTGGGTTCTCTGTTCAGGCAAGCCTGAAATCAAAGTATTAGTAGGTCCACATTCCTTTATGGTGCCTCTGGGGGAAGAATTCAATTCCATGTACATTCAGACTATTGGCAGAACTCCTGTCTTTGTAGTTGTTGGTCTGCGGTCCTTGTTTCTTTCCTGACTATCAGCTGAAGGCTTCATTTAGTTCATAGAAGCCACCCATATTCTTTGCCATATAGCCCCTCAAATTTTCAAATCCAGGAATGGGTAAGTTCCATGCACTAAATCCTTCTCACTCTTCAAATATCTCTTAACAGGAAGAGTACAGGTCCCCCTAAGACCTCATCTAATTAGTGTAGGCCCATCCAGGATGATCTTCCCAATTTAAGGTCAACTGATTTGGGACCTTTATTACATGTGGAAAATCTCTTCACGTCAGTGTCTAGATTGGTGCTTTATTGAATAACTGTGAGAAGCTGTATGTACACCAGAGGTG
>NW_011494950.1:7021467-7023067 GCF_000754665.1 Bison bison bison | reverse complement strand
CACTCAGCTATGTCTGACTCTTTGTGACCCCATGGACTGCAGCCCACGAGGCTCCTCTGTCCATGGAATTCCCCAGGCAAGAATACTGGAATGGGTTACCATTTCCTTCTCCAGGGGATATTGTTGAACTGGGATTGAACCTGGATCTCCTGCATCGCAGAAAGATTCTTTATCATCTGAGTCACCAGGGAAACCCTCATCATACATAAAATAGTAGCTAAAAGTGAATGATAAAGGGGCACGCTAAAAATATATACTTATATGTATATTGTTGTGAAGAATCAAATATGGTTAACTATTGCAGTCTTCATTTCTAAAACTTGTTGCAAGGTCAAAGTTGATATAAACTTTCTTTCTTTACTCTTCATGTCCTGTTTCCTTTTGTCCCGTGAGCATTTCAGTTGGATGGCTTCTAGATCTAGAAGAACAATTCAAACATTTGTTTATGTGGAGTCTGAGAGATTGGTAGCCTTGTCTCTATGGGGCTGCTGTAGTTGTGTAATAACTTTAACCATGTTGGGACATGATAAGTTACCCTAGAAGATCTCCTGGTCTCCAGACACACTTCTTTCTGCCCCCATTATGTAGGATCAACCTTACTTCCCCTTGAAGATTGAAATCAGTCATCTTAGCACTTGACAACACCATTTGTCACTAATTTTACCCAGTAATTGGGGTGATAATATAGGTTAGCTAATTGATTTTATATAGAGGTAAAACAAACTTCTAATCTCTTTATGACTGAAGGTAGCTGTACAGCTTGGATCCGGTACCCACAGATGTTAGACTCCTACCCCGACTTCCCAGAAAATGGGAGTTAGGGGTATCTGCCTTGACATTTGCATTTTAAAGAGATGGGTTCCAGTCTTTGAGAAAGGCATTTCTGGGTTGTAAAGCTGACAAAAGACCTATCTAGTTCGTGAAAGGATTTATTTACATTTCAAAGAAATGTAAAGAAATTACTAACAACTTTAGGGTTTCTAAAGTACATGAAAAAAGAAGGAAGGGGAATCTTTTCCTTTACTTTCTACAGGGAACTCTAAACCTCTTATTTTAAATAAAATCCTAACACTCTGAAAAGAAAAAAGAAATCTGTCATCTAGCCAGTTCAAAAGACCCAATTTTTGCCTATTTGTCTACTGGCACGGAGATTCCAAAATCACCAGGTGGCCATCTAAACTTCCAAATCAATGGAGACATTGTTGAGTAATCTGATAGGACTATGCCTTCCTTAGATACTAAAAACTTCTAACCCAGTAGAGTCCAAAGTTTCAGGGAACAAAAACATTTTGTGAATAGGTCTTTAGGAGCAACTCTAACTTCCATTCTTCCATTCTTAGACATAGGAATTCTGGTTGTTGATCGCCTGCATGCGTGCTCAGTCCTGTCTGACTCTTTGCTACCCCATGGAGTGTAGCCCACCAGGCTCCTCTGTCCAAGGAATTCTCCAGGCAAGAATACTGGAATGGGTTGCTATTTCCTCCTCCAGGGGATCTTCCTGACTCAGAGATCAAATCCACATCTTCGTCTCCTGCGTTGCAGGTGGATACTTTGCCACTGAGCCACTGCTGCTGCTGCTAAGTCGCTTCAGTCGTGTCCG
>NW_011494950.1:7018599-7020342 GCF_000754665.1 Bison bison bison | reverse complement strand
ACTCCAGTACTCTTGCCTGGAAAATCCCGTGGACAGAGAAGCCTGGTAGACTACAGTCCACGGGATCACAAAGAGTCGGACACAACTGAGCGACTTCACTTTCACTTTCAAGACATATAGCATTATATTGTAGGGCAGCACCTCTAACACAAAACGTGTTGTCTCTCAACTTGTGGCATAACTTTCTTCAATACAGTCATTATTCTATTGGATAAGGACATTTTTTTTTATTTCTGAGTGATGGAGTACATGATAAAAGCAGTGAATTCCACAGGTATAAACCAATCACCACACTGTTTGGGTTTAAAATAATCCCTTGATCAGAAGCAATTCTTCATGAAATTTCACATGGATGAAGTTTCTGTAATATGGATGAAATGTTCTGTGAAATCACAGATGGTGGTATTGACAGAAGTACTGCAGGCAGTGAAGGTAAGTCCATGTCTAGAATACTCACTTATTGCAGAGAAATTATAAAGCTAACTAACTCTTCCATGATATAATGGGTTCAAATTAATTAACATATGCCCTCAGTACTTGACTGACTGGTCCTTGAGATTAGTATATACTAGGAATTCAGTATAGTGTTGACGAGTTGGCTATCAGCCTTTGAACAGGGAAATCATGTTCCTAAGGCCATATATAACCTCAAAGAGTGCAATGGAAAGAAGTGTGTATGGATGTTGGATAAATGAACTTGAGTAATATTTGTTAAAATAAAAATAATTTTTAAATTTTTATTTTATATAATTTAAGACTTACAAAAGAGTTGCAAGAATAATGAAAAGAATTACCATATACAGTTAGCCTAGGTCCTCAATGTTAATATTTTACTATATTTGTATTATCCTCCCTCTATCTCTCACTCTCTACACACACACACACACACACACACACACACACACGAGGACATAAATTTTAAAATATTTTGAGAGTAAGTTGCAGACATTTTCTTATAGAAAACAGTACAATAATCAAACCCAGACCAGTAACATTGATATTAATAGACCTTATTTGGATTTTGTCAGCTATCCAAATTGCACCAGAATTTTGTGAGCAGAGAAGGGAAAGTATTGAATCTCTTCTGAGGTGTGAACAGGGCAGATGGTATACGGAAGCCAGGATTAGGGTGAAATCCAGAGTTGGAGCCAAAGGGGCTTCCACAGGCATTGGGCCTCCTCTGCCAGCTCCAGGTCTCAATGGCACCACCTTCCTCTTACTTCAGTATCCCAAGAACTACCTTGTGGCCTTCCACACATATGATCTTGCAGTAATCACAATGTTTTGTTTAGTCATTAAGCCATGTCCTACTCATTCGACCCCATGAACTGCAGCAAACCAAGTTTCCCTGTCCTTTGCTATCTCCAGGAGTTTGCTCAAACTCATGTCATTGAGTCGGTGATGCCAGACAACCATCTCATCCTCTGTCACCCCCTTCTCTTCTTGCTCTCCATCTTTCCCAGCATCAGGGTCTTTTTCTATGAGTCAGTTCTTCACATCAGGTGGCCAAAGTATTAGACCTTCAGTTTCAGTATCAGTCCTTCCAATGAATATTCAGGGTGGATTTCCTTTAGAATTGACAGGTTTGACCTCCTTGCTACCCAAGGGACTGTCAAGAGTCTTCACCAGCATCACAGTTTGAAAGCATCAATTTTTGGGTCCTCAGCCCTCTTTATTGTCCAACTCTCACATCTATACATGACTACCAGAAAAACCATAGCTTTGACTATACAGGCCTTTGTT
>NW_011494950.1:7018113-7018499 GCF_000754665.1 Bison bison bison | reverse complement strand
AGATACCATGATCTTAGTTTTCTGAATGTTGAGCTTTAGGCCAACTTTTTCACTCTCCTCTTTCACTTTCATCAAGAGGCTCTTTAGTAAAAAGAACTTACTAAAGAAGAAGAACTTTCTGCCTTAAAAGTGGTGTCATCTGCATATCTGAGGTTATTGATATTTCTCCTGGCAATCTTGATTCCAGCTTGTGCTTCCTGCAGCCCAGCATTTCTCATGATGTACTCTGCATATAAGTTAAATAAGCAGGGTGACAATATACAACCTTGATGTACTCCTTTTCCTATTTGGAACCAGTCTGTTGTTTCATGTACAATTTTAACCTTTGCTTCCTGATCTGCATACAGGTTTCTCAAGAGGCAGGTCAGGTGGTCTGGTATTCCTGT
>NW_011494950.1:7016832-7018013 GCF_000754665.1 Bison bison bison | reverse complement strand
ATACATGACTACCAGAAAAACCATAGCTTTGACTATACAGGCCTTTGTTGGCAAAGTGATGTCTCTGCTTTTCAATACACTAAGTTTGTCATAGCTCTTTCTCCAAGGAGCAAATATCTTCTAATTTCGTGGTTGCAGTCATCATCCACAGTGATTTCAGAGCCCAAGAGTATAAAACTTGTCAATGTTTCCAATTTTTCCCCCTTTTATTTGCATGAAGTGTTGGAACCGGGTACCAAGACTTCGTTTTTTGAGGGAACTGGGTGCTATGATGCTCCTTTTTCACCCTCATTTTGACGCTCTTTACTTCCTCTTTGCTGTCTGCCAATAAAGTGGTATCATCTGCATATCTGAGGTTCTTGAGATTTCTCTTGGAAGTCTTGATTCCAGGTTGTGATTCACCCAGCCTGGCATTTTGCACCATATATTCTGCATATAACTCAAATAAGCAGAGTGAAAATATACAGCTTTGATATACTCCTGTCCCAATTTTGGACCAGTCTGTTGCTCCATGTCCTATTCTAACAGTTGCTTCATTGATCTGCATACAGGTTTCTCAGGAGGCAGGTAAGGGGATCTGGTATTGCCATCTCTTTAAGAATTTTCCATAGTTTGTTGTGATGAGAAATCTGTATGCATGTAAAGAAGCAACAGTTAGAACCAGACATGGAACAACGGACAGGTTTCCAATTGGGAAAGGAATACGTCAATACTGTATACTGTCATCCTGCTTATTTAACTTATATGCAGTGTACATCATGTAAAATGCCAGGCTGGATGAAGCACAGCTGGAATCAAGATTGCAGGGAGAAATATCAATACCCTCAGATATGCAGATGACAGACGACACCACCCTTATGGCAGAAACTGAAGAGGAACTAAAGAGCCTCTTGATGAAAGTGAAAGAGGAGAGTGAAAAAGTTGGCTTAAAACTCAACATTCAAAAAACTCAAGATTATGGCATCCAGTCTCATTCATTTCAGTTCAGTTCAGTCACTCAGTCGTGTCTGACTCTTTGGGACCCCATGAACCGCAGCATGCCAGGCTTCCCTATCCATCACAAACTGCCAGAGTTTGCCCAAACCCATGTCCATTGAGTCGGTGATGCTATCCAACCATCTCATCCTCTGTCGTCCCTTCTCCTCCTGCCCTCAATTTTTCCCAGCATCAGGGTCTTTTCA
>NW_011494950.1:7013285-7015707 GCF_000754665.1 Bison bison bison | reverse complement strand
GGGCAGGAGGAGAAGGGGACAACAGAGGATGAGATGGTTAGATGGCATCACTGACTCAATGGACATGAGTTTGAGCAAGCTCCAGGAGTTAGTGATGGGCAGGGAAGCCTGCTGTGCTGCAGTCCATGGGGTCACAAAGAGTTGGACATCTCTGAGTGACTGAACTGAACTAACACAGTCAAAGGCTTTAGCATAGTCAATGAAGCAGAAGTTTTTGGAATTCCCTTGCTTTGTATATGATCCAGGGGATGTTGGCAATTTGATCTCTGGTCTCTACATTTTCTAAATCCAGCTTGTACATCTGAAAGTTCACATACTGCTGAAGCCTAGCTTGAAGAATTTTGAACATAATCTTGCAAGCATGTGAAATGAGTGCAATTGTATGGTAGTTTGCACAATCTTTGCATTGTCTTTCTTTGGGATTGGAATGAAAACTGACCTTTCCAGTCCTGTGCCCACTGCTGAGTTTTCCAAATTTGCTGGCATATTGAATGCAGCACTTTCACAGCATACTGTTTCTGTGCTTTATTGTGCCCATCTTTGCATGAATTCTTCCCTTAGTATCTCCAATGTTCTTGAAGAGATCTCTGGTCTTTCCCATTCTATTGTTTTCCTCTATGTCTTTGCATTATTCACTTAAGAAGGCTTTCTCATCTTCTCTTGCTAGTCTTTGGAACTCTGCATTCAGTTGGGTATATCTCTCCCTTTCTCTTTTGCCTTTCACTTCTCTTCTTTTCTCAGCTATTTGTAATACCTCCACAGACAACCACTTTTCCATCTTGTGTTTCTGTTTTGGAGATGGTTTTGGTCACTGCCTTCTTTACAATGTTAGGACCTCCATCCCTAGTTCTTCAGGAACTTTGTTTACCAGATCAATCCCTTGAATCTATTCATCACTTCCACTGTATAATCGTAAAGGAAGTGATTTAGGTCATACCTGCATGACCTAGTGGTTTTCCCTACTTCCTTCAGTTTGAGCCTGAGTTTTATAATAAGGAGCTGGTGATCTTTGCCCCAGTCTGCTCCAGCTCTTGTTTTTGCTGACTGTATAGAGCTTCTCTGTCTTTGGCTGCAAAGAACATAATCAGTGTGATTTCAGTATTCACCATTTGGTAATGTCCATGTGTAGAGTCATTTCTTGGGTTCTTGGGTTGTTGGAACAGGGTGTTTGCTATGACCAGTGTGTTCTCTTGGCAAAACTCTGTTAGCCTTTGCCCTGCTTCATTTTGTACTCCAAGGCTAAACTTGCCTGTTTCTCCAGGTATCTCTTGACTTCCTACTTTGCATTCCAGTCCCCTCTGATGAAAAGGACATCTTTTTTGGCTGTTAGTTCTAGAAGATCTTGTGGGTCTTGATAGAATCATTCAACTTTGGCTTCTTCACCATTAGTGGTTGTGGCATAGTCTTAGATTACTCTGATGTTGAATGGTTTGCCTTGGAAACAAACCGAGATCATTCTGTCATTTTTGAGATTGCACCCAAGTACTACATTTCAAACTCTTTTGTTGACTTTGATGGCTACTCCATTTTTTCTAAGGCATTATTGCCCCCACCCCCAGTAGTAGATAAAATGGTCATCTGAATTAAATTCACCAATTCCTGTCCATTTTAGTTCATTGATTCCTAAAATGTTGATGTTCACTCTTGCAATCTCCTGCTTGACCACTTCCAATTTACATTGATACATGGACCTAACATTCCAGGTTCCTATGCAATGAGAACCTGTTTACAGCACTGGACTGTACTTTTACCACCAGACACATTTATAACTGAGCCAAGTTTCCTCTTTGGCCCAGCCTCTTCATTTTTATGAAGTTGTTTCTTTGCTCTTCCCCAGTAGCATATTGGACACCTACTGACCTGGGGGGCTCATCTTCTGGGGTCATATCTTTTTGCCTTTTCATACTATTCATGGGGTTCTCAAGGCAAGAATACTGAAATGGTTTGCCATTGCTTTCTCCAGTGGACAACGTTTTGTTATAACTCTCCACCATTACCTGTCTGTCTTGGGTGGCTCTACATGGCATGGCTCATAGTTTCATTGAGTTAAACAAGGCTGTGGTCCTCTTGATGAAAGTGAAAGAGGAGAGTGAAAAAGTTGGCTTAAAGCTCAACTTTCAGAAAATGAAGATCATGGCATCTGGTCCCATCACTTCATGGGAAATAGATGGGGAAACAGTGGAAACAGTGTCAGACTTTATTTTGGGGGGCTCCAAAATCACTGCAGATGGTGACTGCAGCCATGAAATTAAAAGACGCATACTCCTTGGAAGGAAAGTTATGACCAACCTAGATAGCATATTCAAAAGCAGAGACATTACTTGCCAACAAAGGTCCGTCTAGTCAAGGCTATGGTTTTTCCAGTGGTCATGTATGAATGTGAGAGTTGGACTGTGAAGAAGCTGAGTGCTGAAGATTGATG
>NW_011494950.1:7010433-7013185 GCF_000754665.1 Bison bison bison | reverse complement strand
AGTGATCTTTCTGCTGCACATTTAAACATATTTATTTTCCAAAGGAGAGTGTGGGCGAGGTAAGAGAAGAATGAAAAGTTCTCCAAGTGCCCTCAGAGGTGGAGAAAGTTCAGAGCCATCTGCACACTGCTGCTCTCCTTGCTACAGTAACCACATAGTTCTTGAAATATAATTTACCTGGGATTAGTTGTCCAAAGGCAGTGATCCCAAGATTCTTCCAGCACTTCAGCACCTAACACAGCTGGGAGGATGCACAGAGTTCCATCCTTATTACACAGATTAGGTTTATGTCTCACAGACAAGAGCTAAGGAGGGGGGAAGAGATCATCTCTTCTCATCTGTCATTTTCCATTGACAACTGGGCAAGGGAGCCTCAAAGAACTCTGAGACTATTAAGGGAAGAGCCTGCTTCTTAGGCCTGGTGTCATCCCCAGACATCACACAGCTGGTCTAAAGAGAAGTTTTATAACATTGCCAAAAGCCCCTATAGCTCCCCTCCCTAAAGGTCAGCTATAATCTGCACACAAATTGGAGCTGGGGGTGTGGGTGTTGATGGGGAGAGGGAATGATAGCTCAGGGGAGACCTGTGCTTACCCGGGTGGCTTACGGATGGACACATTGTTCTTTCCTGAGGCTGCAAAATAGAGTCCATCTACCTGAACGTGGGTGCTGTAAACAAGTATTGGGAGAAGCCTGGGGTAGGTGAGGGCCACTGTGGCTGAAGCTGGGACGTGGTGAAAGCACCATCCCCTGCAGAAAGGCAGCCCCAGTCCAACAGAGCTTGGGTGTTTCCACCAACACGTAGAATAACCAGCGCCCAAAAAATGTAAGGACATCAGTCCAGACCCAAGGTACCATAAGATGCAGGTCTAGAGCAACCCTGCCTGAAAGGCCTGGGTGAGGTTCTGTTGTGGCAGTCTTAAAAGAGGTTGGAAAAGAATTTCCAGATATAGAATACTGCAGATAGGAGTGAATTTATCAAGAACAAATAGCAGAGATAAAGTGAGCGCTGTGAGCGCAACAGGCTGACAACTCCTGACAGACCAGGGACAGTTTTTGTGAGTTAATAGCCAATTTTTACAGCCTCAAGACAAAGAAAATTTCTGCTGAAAGGCTGGCATTAGGTGATTGGTTGGGGCACTATAGGGTGTTTATTGGAGTGGGTATCTTTGCCTAATTTGGAGTCAGGAAACTTCTAGGTGAGGATCACGGGCTTTGGGCAATGTTACAAAGGGGCTCAGTTAGCTTTGGAGGTGTCCTTGGTTCTGGGCTCTGCTTCTGTGGCCTTGGCACAAGGCTTCACACCTGTGGCCTTGGGCGAGACTCTACATTCTTCTCTCTTCTTATCAATGTGCCAAATCTTTGGCCCCTTAACACCCTGCTCATGTCTACCTGCTTATCCTCATCTTAGGTCACGAGGACCCAGGTCATTAGAAAAGGGGCAGAGACCACTCTGGCTTCTTCCTTCTGGAGAGAGGCATTGTGGGGTCCTGGGTTCCAATGCCCTGCTCTCTGCCAGGGTGCATTTGCAGAGGGAAATGAGAGTCTGTGGAATGATAAAGTGACTTGTTCCAATGCAGTCTGTGTACTAACAGGCTGCTATCCTTGTTGTAGCAACAACTGGAGGTTATTTATCACATTCTAGATGAAACAAACTCAACAAGAAGGTTAGAGATACATGGCCCAAAGATTAACAGAAGCAGAAAAGCTGCCAAGGGGCCTAGAAAAGGGGGGCCAGTCAAGAGAGTCAGGACCAGACATTGGCCTGTGATGTAAGTTTTCCTCTGGGTATGTGGAAGATGCAAGAATTGGGGCTCATGAAAACCTTTACTTGAAAATATCTAACTATCTGAAGGCCTGTCCTGCCAGTTTTTCCCAGAGCACAGAGTACCTCATTCCTGATTTCTACCATGAACTCTTTTCAGGGGATGTTCAAAGTCAGCAGTTGCAGCAGCTCCTAATTTAATCTATGCAGAGGCACATAACAAGTGGCAGTTTCCAGTTGGCAGGGCCTCTTCATGGGCATTAATTTGACCATGATATGGGGGTATTTTATGACCATTTTGTCCTATAGTGCTGTGAAAGTCCATTCCCAGGTCTGGTGAAGATTTTTCTGAAAGGTCACGCAATATGTTGTTACTGGACTATGAAAGTAGCAAAACTCCTGGGCCATATCTGTCTAACTAGTAGTCTCATAGTCTAGAAAAATATTCCCTCTTGTTGCTTTATCCCATATATAGAGTAACATTATTACAATCATTGATCTCATATGGAACTATACATCATCATTTCATTAGAAACTCAGTCACACATTTAGTAATGTGAGAGAGACAATTCTGTAAAACAGGCAATATAGAAAACAATATAGCTAGCAGTTGTAGAAAGGTCATAGGTAAGAATTTAAGAACTTTCCTTAGGTGCAGCCTTGGAAACTAACAGAGATCATTCTATCGTTCTTGAGATAGCACCCAAGTACTGCATTTTCTTTTGTTGAGTATGAGGGCTACTCCATTTCTTCCAAGGGATTCTTGCCCACGGGAGTAGATATAATGGTCATCTGAATTAAATTCACCCATTCCAATCCATTTTAGTTCACTGATTACTAAAATGTTGATATTCACATTTGCCATCTCCTGTTTGACCACTTCTAATTTACCTTGAATCATGGACCTAGCATTCCATGTTCCTATGCAATACTGTTCTTTACAGTATTGGACTTTACTCCCATCACCAGTCACAACCAAAACTGGGA
>NW_011494950.1:7008961-7009195 GCF_000754665.1 Bison bison bison | reverse complement strand
TACTCTGCCATCTTGATTACATTTACTACTGTGGGCAAGAATCCTTTAGAGTATCCCTCATAGTGAACAAAAGAGTCCTAAAAGCAGTGCTTGGGTGCATTCTCAAATATGAAGAATGATCTCTGATCTGTGAGTGAACTCCGGGAGATGGTGATGGACAGGGAGGCCTGGCGTGCTGCGATTCTTGGGGTCGCGAAGAGTCAGACATGACTGAGCAACTGAACTGAAGTGAAC
>NW_011494950.1:7007882-7008861 GCF_000754665.1 Bison bison bison | reverse complement strand
GTTCTGATGGGCAGGGCCATGCTCAGCAAATCTTTAATCCAATTTTCCGTTGATGGGCAGGGCTGTTGCTTGACCTGAGACCAAACTATGGTGGAGGTAATGAAGATAATGGCAACCTCCTTCAAAAAGTCCCATGCACGCACTGACACACTCAGTGCCCCTGACCCTGAAGCAGGCCACAGCCAACCCACACCTCCACCGGAGACTCCTGGACACTCATTGGCAAGTCTGGGTCAGTCTTTTGTGGGGTCACTGCTCCTTTCTGCTGGGTCCCGGTGTCCACAAGGTTTTGTTTGTGTCCTCCAAGAGTCTGTTTCCACAGTCCTGTGTAAGTTCTGTAATCAAATCCCACTGGCCTCCAAAGTCAAATTACCTGGGGGTTCTCAGTCCCTTTGCCAGATCCCCAGGTTGGGAAATCTGCTGTGGGTCCTAGAACTTTCTTAACTGTGTGAGAATTTATTTGGTATAATTGTCCTACAGTTTGTGAGCCATCTGCTCAGGGGCTCTATGGTGGATTTAATGGTGACCTCCTCCAAGAGGGCATATGGCACAAGCTGTGTGATACAGGTCTGCCGCACAGAGAGTCCCTGCCCCTGCAGCAGGCCACTGATGACCCATACCTCCACAAGAGACACTCAAACACTCAAACGCAGGTCTGGCTCAGTCTCTGTGGGGTCTCTGGGTCCTGGTACACACAAGGTTTTGTTTGAGCCCTCAAACGTCTCTGGCAGGTATGGGTCTTGATTCTAAATGTGATTTTGCCCCTCCAACCATCTTTCTGGGGGTTCTCCTTTGCCCTTAGACGTGGGGTATTGTTTTTTGGTGGAACACAACATTCTCCTATTGATGGTTGTACAGCTGCTGCTGCTGCTGCTGCTGCAAAGTCGCTTCAGTCGTGTCCGACCTCATAGACGGCAGCCCACCAGGTTCCCCCGTCCCTGGGATTCTCCAGGTAAGAACACTGGAGTGGGTTTCCATT
>NW_011494950.1:7006198-7007553 GCF_000754665.1 Bison bison bison | reverse complement strand
AGTAAGCGTCTTTTAATTTCATGGCTGCAGTCACCATCTGTGGTGATTTTGGAGCCCAGAAAAATAAAGTCTGACACTGTTTCCCCATCTATTTGCCATGAAGTGATGGGACAGGATGCCATGATCTTCGTTTTCTGAATGTTGAGCTTTAAGCCAACTTTTTCACTCTCCACTTTCACTTTCATCAAGAGGCTTTTTAAAGGACATGGTAAGAGTTAACTTCAGGCTTTTACCCAGGGGTGTTTCTGTTATATTAGGATCAGAGCTCCAAAAAAGTATTTTAACAAGCCAGCTTTTTCTAATTGCACATGTGAAAAGAACCAGTTTTGCAGTTTCAAAAAAATTTCATTTTAACCAGTTTTCTCCAGAGTCTAACAATATTCTGGCTATATTGTCCTTTTCTTTTCTGTGGTCATGGTCTCATAGCTAAACATTTTAAACCAAAGCATGTTCAGATTGACTCTGATGACAGAGGCAGACTGTTTTCCCAGCCAGAATTGTTTATCTGGGGAGGTAGGGGTCTTAGTTTGATAAGAATCTGAAGGAGTAAGGGAACTTGCAATAGGGGAAGGTTCTTTTCCTGTTTTCTTCTCCTCCCCCCACCCTCTACTGCCCCAGGAGATAGGAGTTAGAAGGGGATTCTGTAGAATGTTAGAAGAGTTTTCCCCAGGCTTTTGATTATAGGAAAAAGTTCTGGGTTAGGAGATCTGATGGAAAGGGAGAGACAGAGGGAGTTGAGGAGATGGGGTGGCAACAGAAAGACATATGTGGCATGAGTCCCTCAAGTACAGATTCTGACTAAGTGCCATTAAGGTTTTAGCACAAGGAATGGCAAAAGAAATCAAGTTGAGGATTGTGTTATAATTTAATGTGCCGTTAAGAGGCCATTCCTCTTGGTTCCCCAATTTATACCAGATCCAAGTTTTGTTGCAAAAGAATGTGAGCTTTTTCAAGATTTCCAGGGTCAAATTTTTCCAGTTACTGAGAATACAGCCTAGAGGTGAGTCTAAGGGAGGTTCTCAAGATGTACCATTCATGTACCATGAATCCATTCTTAGAATGCGAGTATTGAGAGCTCACTAGCCACAAAAACCATCCCAACTTTCCCAGTGAATCCTCCACGTGTGACAAGGCACCACATGTGGCTAATGGCACAAATGCACAACTGTCCCAACAACCGCATCTGACAGTGAGAGGTGACCCGAGTGTTTGACAGAGTGGCACGAAACCATGCAGTTAGGCCCAAGCCTAGGCACACACTGCGAAAATACACCTGGTGGCTAAGGTCAGTGACAACAGAAAAGAGTTTCCTGGAACCAACTGTGAATGCTTTTTGACGATTCCCTGAAATGTGG
>NW_011494950.1:7004209-7004548 GCF_000754665.1 Bison bison bison | reverse complement strand
CTCTGCTTCTGTGGCCTTGGTAAAAGGGGACTGGGGCAGGATTCAACAGTTCCCCCAAGCTTGCCTAAGAAAGTGGTCAGGACCCAGGCCTGGCTGAGGGAAGCCTGGCAGTGAGGACAAAAGGCAGGGAGGGGTGGGGGCTCCAGACTACTGGCTCCTTCCAACTAACACTGAGTTCTTCCTCTCAGAGGATGGATATTACCCAGGAACCTGAAAGAAGCCTTGGACACTGTCCTTGCCCACTGCCGAGCCCTTCCCAGGAAGCTAAACTCTTGGCTCTTGCTTTCTTCAGTCCCAAGAGCTCCTACATCTGACCTTGCCCACATGCGTGGGTTCCAC
>NW_011494950.1:7000993-7002999 GCF_000754665.1 Bison bison bison | reverse complement strand
TCCAAAGTGATATACCTACCCAAAATCTCACTCAACCCAGAAGAAACCGATGGCACCAAAGTTGGCAGCAAAGTTGGCACTGGCTGTACCACCAGGGCCAATAATGGGGCCGGCAAAGGTCTGAGGAAATCTGGAGCGAGCATTCTGGTGGTATCTGGCCCAGAAGGTAAATGGGATTCTGGACCAGGGATCTCCAAAATCTCCTTCCTCATCCCACGTCAGCAGCTCAAACTCAATGTCATCCCAGCTCCAGGGCCCAGATACGGCCTCATCTCCAATCCCCATGCGGGTTCTCGCCTCAGCCCGTGCCTCAGCCTCGGCTGCAGCAGCATCCAAAGCATCCAAGGCCTCATCTGCGGCCTCCATGAACTGTGCAGTCCAGTCACGAGGGTCTCTCTTCTGAACCTGAGATGAGGAGTAGAAAATAAAGCCCGTGATAGTATTAGTTAATATTTATGAAGCACCCACTATATACTTAGCACCCTACTTTGTGCTACTGTTTACATAGTAACAACAACAAATACCACCAATAATGTGGCACCTACCATGTGCAATACCTAAGAAAGATCTCATTCCTGCTCTGGACTTTTCCCAGCCAGTCATACTTCATCCCTTAACCTATCAAGTCTAGAGCTGTTCCTCTATTACCTCTGCAATGAATCGTAGCACTTTCATCTTGCTAGTCTCATGGTAGGATCGGAGGCCCCAGAGGAACTCATACTCAGGAGGGTTGCTGTTGGGTACTCGTCTGTAGTCTAGGTACCTTAGAAAGAGGAGAAAGGCCTTTGTTTCTACCCAGCCAAAATCAGAGTTCATCAATGCATAATAATCCGAGATTCTGACACCTCAGATTTCAGGTAGCAACTCCCTCCAGTCTCATTCCAAAACACAGATTATTTACCCTCTAATAATCAAGCCTTCAAATTCCTGTGTTTCTACACCAGTCACCTAGGACTAGAGGATGACTTATATAGAGTCATAGAAAGGACAACACTTTTTCACCCCCTCTGCCACAGTTCTGACTCCAGGTTCTTACAATCTTGTTACTGAACCACAGATAGGCCCATTGAAAAGCCTCTGCTAACCCAGCCTTGGGAATATCTACTGTAGGCGTGGTGGACAAGCTCCACTTGCAAGACAGCTATACTGCAGGAAAATTTAGCCACAAGGAATATACTCAGTAAATACTCCTGAGTATATATGTGTGCATATGCATAGGTATAGTTAATATAAGAAATGAGCAGCATGGGAAGGGCTTTCTGAGGCTGACCAGCACACAGAATTCATGAGGACAAGACAAAGCCGCTTAGGCATCACTTACTTTTGTTTTACAAATTCGTAAGTGAGAAGCTTCCTCAGATCTCCAAGGAGGGGATGTCTTACCCTGAAAGCAAAAAAAAAAAAAAAAAAAGGAGAGATCCATAATTAGAGACTGTGACATTGCCCAAAGGAAAGAAAAGAGTTTTCCAGCACAGAAGTCAGAGATAAGAGAAGAGGAAGAGACCAGGACTATTTCCCCATCCACCCAGGTCACATCTTTGGGCTCTGTACCTCCCCAAACCAATTCCCTTAGACTACCAGGTTGATGCAATCCTGGAACCATCCTCTGTTGCCAAAGAATCATATAACAGGCAAGAGATGAGAGAGCCCAATCATACCCAGGACGCAGTCCCATCTTGCGTAGTGCCTCCCAGAGGACAGCTGCAATGGGAGGCAAGGGGAGACAAGGGATGGAAAATGAACATGGAAATCAGGCGGTAGCCAACCCCCAGCTGCTGGCCCGGCCACTCACCTTCACTGGCACGGTTGCCATTCATGAAGATGACACCCAGAATCACTAAAAGGAGACCCAGTTTTGGTGTGTCTTTGGTCCTAAAGAAGTAAAAAAAAAAATATATATATATATTTTCAGCAGCCATTTACACAGGCACCCCAGGCCGTTTACCCATCCAGCTTTCCTAGTATTCCTCAGCTAGGAGACAACTCTATCCCAACTCTGCCCATGA
>NW_011494950.1:6996238-6996715 GCF_000754665.1 Bison bison bison | reverse complement strand
GAGGGCAAACGGGAAGGAACGAATTTGGGGAGCGTTATACTAGAGAGCAAACGGGAAGGAACGAATTTGGGGAGATGGTGGTGTTTGAGGTTTGATTGTGGGGGCGGATGAGGTGCTGAATATGAGAGGAACGGGCCAGACTGGAGTGGGAAAAGTGAATGGATGTCCAGATGGAGGTTCTGAATCCTGAGAAGCTACGAAGAGAAGCTTCAAATCGGGATTCAGATAAGAATTCTGAATCCAGGCAGATTGAATTAGGATTCGCATTTGGGAAATTGAATGGAGTTTTCAAATAATGAGAATCGTATAACAGTACGGACCGAAGTCGAGAAATCTGTAGAGGTTTTGAACGATGGGAGGGGTTTAGAGAGCGAACAGGGATTCTGAATAAGGGAGAATCGGGTGAGGGGTGTGAATCGGGGCTTGGGGAGTGGAAAAGGGATAAGAATCCGGGATAAAGGGATCGGGATGAAAAAT
>NW_011494950.1:6994212-6996138 GCF_000754665.1 Bison bison bison | reverse complement strand
CCCCTCCCCCAAACAGATGCGCTGTGCCTCTAGATCCCACCCCTTGCCCCACGCGTCGGCCCCCCTACCTTTTCCGCAATGCGTCTCTGTTCTTTCCCTCCCCTCTAGTGGCCCCTCCTGTCAGTCAGCGTACATCAACCACCCGCTTGTCTAGCAGCATTTAGGTCACTATTAAAGAGGTCTCTGTGTAGGGTCTCTAATTGCAACAAGTGCTAAGCTCCTGCTAAAAATAATCTCATCCATTTGGGCACCTAGGAAAATGGCCAGAGAGGGATACATTAATGGCGGTAGAAAAAGTCTGTGCCTGCCATGTGACCCTACAAGATCTCCTCCCCACTCAACAGTTTCCGGACTCAAACATTAGCTACTTTCTTGCCCTTTGTGCAGCTCCAGCTATTTATTTTGTGTGGGGAGGTGGGGAGGGATGGGTACAGCTTGTACTTAACAGCAGGATCTATGCTGGGGCTTGTTTTCCTCTCACAGAAGCCCTGAAAAGTCGATATCAGCATCTCCACTTTACAGATCAAGATAATGAGGTACAGACATATTGCATGAACTAGACAAGGACAGTCAGTAAACGGAAAATGCAAAATGTGGACCTGGTTTTCCAGACCCTAAAACCCATGTTGCACCATTGCTGGCTCAGGGACTGAGGCACCCTCACTTCTTCAGTTTGAGCAGCAGATTCACTCAACCTCCCCCACTCTGTCAACGTCCATCCCAAACTTGAGCTCATGCTCTGCATCGTGGAGAACACAGGAAGGGGCCCCAGCACCCCCTCCCCACCCCTGCCTGCTCTATGTGGGTCCACCCAGGTGTGCAAATTGCTCTCTGGGGTCCACTCCCTGATCCGTCAGGCCTCTTTTGCTCTAAGTGGCACAAATGTCCCTGAGGCCTTCTTGGTGCCCTCCAGAGCAGCCAGGACGCTCAGGTACTTGTGTCTGAATCATGGCAAGCCTTGACTGAGAGTGAATGTTTGCCCTGGTTCCTTCCAGGGCTGGGCCTCAGTTCCTGGGATGGAGTGCTGGGCCAGTTTGTCACTAGCTGTGTGAGCCCACTCAGGCCACTGGAATTCTCTGAGTCTGGCTTCTCAACATGCAAAATGGGAAAGACAAGTAGCACTTACTGGGGTTCTATGCAATGACACAAACTGTGCTTCCAGAATGGAGAGGCTTAAAAAGGCAGAAAATGTTACATAGATGTGAAATGACTCAAACTAAACTGATACTTTCCAAACATCCAAGGTACATCTTTGTACCTTTCACATTTATTCTGGCATCAGCTCCTGCCAGAAGCCAACATACAAAAGGAAGCTAATGCTGGGAAGTACTGCAGCATTTGGTCCCCAAGGGCCAACATCAATTCTGCCTGGCTGGATAACTTTCCCCATCTGTTGCATAGCAACCTCCTCTGTCAGCTGCCTGTTTTTTCTCAGCACTTCCTCTGGAAAGTGTCTGCAGTGGGACGTGATCAGACTCAAGAAAGGAGGCCTAAAACACCATTTTATATGCTTTCTGATCCCATATCTATTATCTCCAGTCTTGACTTATGAATTCTAAATCTGTAATCTGACAACCTACGCCACTCTTGCAATTGTCTCTGTATTTTCACAATTAACAGGTCCCATATATCCTCCTCCTAACCAACACTGTGTTTGTCCTATCATGCCCTTCTCTCTCCATTAGAATCCTTTTAGGGAGATGGATTTTTGTTTTATTCATTGCTGTATCCTTAGAACATAAAATGGTGCCTAGTGTATTTTATATGCTCAAAAAATACTTGTTTAATGAATGAATGAATACCACCATCCATTCTGTTGCTTATACAAGAAACCTCAGAGGCATTCTTGTTTCTTTCCTGTGATGAATTCACCTACTTTTCCTCATTACACAAATGCATATCTGTCATTAAAAATTCAAACATTAC
>NW_011494950.1:6988959-6991875 GCF_000754665.1 Bison bison bison | reverse complement strand
CCAATTTATTGATTTTTTCTCCTTCTAAAGATCTATGTCATTTCTAAGAACTCTTCAACAAGCCCTAACGATCTGAAGATTTTATCATGTATTATATTCCAGAAGTCTTGTGGTTTTAACTTTTGTATGGAAGTCTATCTTCCATTTGGATTTAAATTTTCAATTAGATGTGAGGTCTAGGTTGAGTTTTATTTGGGGGGATGGGAGAGGCAGAGCTACAAAAATCCATCTTATCATTCCAGCACAATTTGTTAAAAGATAATGCTCCCATTGAGTTATTTTTGCACCTTGGTAAAAGCTCAGTTGGCCATACCTGTGTAAGGCTATTTCTCAAGTTCTCTACTCTGTTCCACTGGTCTATGTGTCTACTCCTCCATCAGTACTGCAGTGGTCTTGATCACTGTGGCTATACAATAGTCCTGAAGTTGAATAGAATTTTGTTCTTTTTCAGAATTATTTTATCTGTTATTCTAGTTCTTCTGCTTTCCCATACATTTGGGAATAATTTATATCTACAAAGTATCTTGGGTTCAATCCCTGGGTTGGAAAGATCCCCTAGAGAAGGAAATGGTCCAGTATTCTTGCTTGGGAAATCCCATGCACAGAGGAGCCTGGTGGGCTACAGTCCATGGGGGTCACAAAGAGTAGGACATGACTGGGCACACACACACAAAGCATCTTACTGTAATTATGATAGCAACTGCATTCAATCTGTGGGCATTCTCTCCTTTTATTTTGATTTTCTTTGACTTCTTAATCACAGTTTTTTTGTATTCTGTCATTGTTGGGGGGAGTGTTCTATAAATATCGATTAGATCCTGTTGGTTGATGATGTTGGGTCTATCCAATTATGCTTTTTTCCAAACATGGGAAGTTTTCAGACATTTTTCAGTCCCTCCTCCCATGATGACACCTATGTTAGATCTTTTGCAGTAGTCCAACAAATACTTGAAAGCTCTGTTTATTTTTGGTTTTCAGTCTATTTTTACCTGTCAGATATGATACTTTCTGTCATTCCACCTTAAGTTCATTAATTCATTTTTCTATTTATTCTACTTCTGAGTTCATCTATTATTAGTTAAGTTCATTTATTGGATTTTGGATTTTTCAGTTCCTAATTTTCTTTTTGATTGCTCCTTATACTTTCTATTTCTTTTGGAGATTTTCTATTTCTTTGCTGAGACTTTCTGTATTCTATGAACAGTTGCTCATTGAAACATCTTTATCATGGCTGTTTAAAAACCCTTGTAGATGATTCTAATATCTGTATCATCTTGATGTTGGTATGTGTTGACTGTCTTCTCTCATTCAAGGTGTGATTATCATATTTCTTGATATGACAAGTGATTTTCAATTGTATCCAAGATATTTTGCATCTTATAAGGATCTGAATCTTATTTAATCTTCTGGCTTATCACATGTGAGTGGAAGTCCATATTCCCACTCAGCCTCCACTGACACCTGGGAGAGAGGGGCTCCTTGTTACTGAGGGCTAAATGAGAGTTCCAACTCCATATTAAGCTTGTAGGAATACTGCCCTGACTGGAAGAGACCTGGGTGCCTAATTACATAGCCAGAGACTATAGCCATAACCATCGTATCTTCTCCTTTCAGCGTGATTTCACATTTAGATTATACAGAATGCACACAAGGACAAGCATGGAAGAGTACATCTACACCATTTATTCCTTCTTGCTGGAGGTCTAAGTCCCCAAGTCAAGTATTTTTTTAAAAATTGAGATCTCTAATGTAAAATCATACTATAAAAATAATTTGATCACTTAATTTACACTAAAAAGTACACTACATTTTCCTTAAAGGAAATCAGCTCTGAATATTCATTGGAAGGACTGATGCTGAAGCTCAAACTCCAATACTTTGGCCACCTGACGTGAAGAACTGACTCATTTGAAAAGACCCTGATGCTAGGAAAGACAGAAGGCAGAAGAAGGAGATGACAGAAGATGAGATGGTTGGATGGCATCACAAATCAATGGACATGAGTTTGAGTAAACTCTGGGTGTTGGTGATGGACAGGGAGGCCTGGCGTGCTGCACTCCATGGGGTCACAAAGAGTCGGACAAGACTGAGCAACTGAACTGAACTGAATTTACGTTATATATTACAGTTATTCTGATGACTTGGTGAAACATCAAAAAAGATATTAAGTAATAATCTCAATAAGTAATATCCCTTTCTTTTTCTTGAAATGACTTTACCATTTCACCATTTAGAATGTTGTTGCTTTTTTATAAGTAGTTTTTAAACATCATATTTAGTAGTTTATTTCTCTTTTTTACTTACAGTTTTTCATGTTTTTTTTTCTGCCTTTTTTCCCAAATCCTATCCCTGTTGATTGTACCATTTTAAGTACACCTTGGTTCCATTCTATTCTCTTACTTTTTATCACCTTGTTGTTAGAAGCATGAAGAGAGGAAGAAATGAAGAGAGAAAAATTGAAAAGAGAGGGTATAAGAGGAAGAAAAGGGAGGAAGGAAAAAAGACACAGGAAAACAGTAATAAAAGAAAAAATTAATGACAATTGCAAGTAAATAGAATTATTAAGATAATGAGAAACAAGAGAATGGAGAAACAATGGATACTAAGTTGAAATGGAAAAAGCAGGAAGAGAATAAGGAAGTAGAATGCAGAAGGGAGAAGGGACGTAGAATGGAAGAGTGTGTAAAGGAAATGGAAGGAGATAAAACAGGTTAGGGGTAAATGAAAAAGAAAGGAAAATAAACAAGGGGAAAGAAGAAAAAGAAGAGGAATGTAGAGAAAATAACTAGGGAGAAAAGAGAAGTGTCTGAAGTAAGAGGGAAAATGTGGAGGAGGAGGAGTGATGTGGAATGGCAGCTTTCACTGCAGAAAGAATGCTTAATGTTAGAAGTTCTTTCTTTTTGCTCCTCAAATATC
>NW_011494950.1:6987334-6988474 GCF_000754665.1 Bison bison bison | reverse complement strand
GGCTATATAGTCCATAGGGTCACAAAGAATTGGACACAACTGAAGTAACTTAGCACACACACTCAGCATTTATCACATACTTTCTGCTGCTGGTTCTTCATCAGGTATGGATATCATCTGACAAATTTAGGTATACAAGAAATGCAAGTTTTCTTTTTCTCTGCAACTTAGCTTGAATTCTGTCAATTTCCCAATCTACTGAGCGGCTGAAACTCAACTCCAGCAGTGTGAAGTTCTCCTCACCCCATTTATTGGGGTTGTGCCTAAATTATGGTATCTCAGTGTCAAAAACATGAGGATGCGTGATATATGTTGGGTATCATATATACATGCCAGCATGATATGATGTCGTATTTGGTTTACCATTGTTTGTCCAAGCAGGTAGCTGTTGAGTTGAGCCTCAATTTCTACCACAAAGCCCTGATGGGGTCTCACTCTCTCTGAGGGTGTCATATTCCACTCATATACATGGGAAATACCCTGCTACTCCTATAATATGCTGAGGCTTTTTCATCTCTGTGAGGCTGTCTTTGATGAACATACTCTTTTTATACTTCCATGATATCCTGAGCTGAGAGAAACTATGTGAGGAGACTCAAAGCTCAGAATGCCTAAAGACACCACACAACCATTTCTATTTTGTAGTCTTGTTCTCATCCTCTTCCTGGCCTTTCCCAGGAAGTGAGATGCAAGGCCACACTGTTAGAGAATCTTACAAACCTATCTGGGGTTTCTTCCCATCACTAGAATACAGGGTCTAGGTTTCTCCTTTTTTTTCAGGAACTCACAATATCAACTGACTCTTTTTTTGCATTTCTTCACAAAACAGTGAATGTGAGGCTAGAGAGTCTTGAAAAGAAGTGCTAACAACAAAAAAGCTAAACAAACTAACAATGACTTTCCTTGTACTCAACAGAAAAATGAGGTTTCAGAGCAAATCACCATCCTGTAATATTGAAGGACAGGCAAATCAACGGTCACAAATAAGATCTGCTTACCTAAGGCAGAAGACACTAGAGCCATAAACTTGTAGGAACTCTTAAATGAAAATGTGACAAACTCCTAGAGGCTGAATGTGGACTAAAATGAGAGTGAGAAACTCTTGGGAGTGGTAGTCCTGTTGGGGAAGCACATTTTCAT
>NW_011494950.1:6984693-6987234 GCF_000754665.1 Bison bison bison | reverse complement strand
ATAATTGGAATATTACAAAACACTCCCTTTCCCCCATACCATACCATACCTTGGGCTTCACAGGTGGCTCAGTAGTAAAGAATCCACCTGCCAATGCAGGATATTTAAGAGATGTGGGTTTGATCCCTGGGTTGGGAAGATCCCCTGGAGTAGGAAATGACACCCCACTCCAGTATTCTTGCTTGGAAAATTCCATGGGCAGAGGACCCTGGCGGGCTATAGTTCATGGGGCTGTAAAGAATTGGACATGACAGAGCAAGAGAGCACCTACCACCATACCAACAGGGCTCAAGTATATTATAATGGATTATATTTGAATGAAGAAGCCCAAAGTCAAGACAGGAGACAAAATCAAGGACACTTAAAGGAATATGAAGCCTCTGCTACCTATTGCTAAAGCAAAATTTAATTGCTAAAGCAAAATTTAAACGAAGCCCAACTCCTAGTAAGACAAACATAAATCTTCACAATAGAGGCCCCCCTCTGTCAGTTCCTATTACTTGTCCAGCTTTCAAAAAAAATTACAAGGCACACCAAAAGGCAAGAAGAAAAAGTCTGAAGAGACAAAGCAAAAGTAACAGACTCAAATATGACAGAACTATTGGAATTATTAGGGAATTTAATACATTATAATTAATATGTCAAAGACTCTAATAAAAAAGCAGACAATATGCAAGAACAAATGGGTAATGTAAGCAAAGAGATGGAAATCCTCAGAAAGAATCAAATGGAAATGCCAGAAGGACTTCCCTAGCAGCCCACTGGTAAGAATCCACGCTTTCACTGCAGGGGGCATGTGTTCCATTGCTGATCCAGGAACTAAGATCCCACATGCCAAGGGGTGCTGTCCCCCCAAAAGGAAATGCTAGAAATACAGAAATCTCATAAAAGAAATAAAGATTGCATTTGATGGGGTCATTAGTAGACTAGACATGGCTGAGAGAATCTGTGAACTTGGAAGATATGGCCAGAGATGCTTCCCAAACAAATATAAACAGAAGAAAGGAAAAAACAAACAAACAAACAAAAAAAACCAGAACATTCAATTATTGTGAGACAATTTCAAAGGATTCAACATATGCCACAACTGGAACAAAAGAAGAAGAAAAAAGAGAGAATGGAACAGAAGAATGGAATGGAACATTATATTGCAAATAATAATGACTAAGACTTTTCCAAAATTAATGCAGACAACAAATCACAGATTCAAGAAACTTAGATAGAGAACACCAGCAGAAAAACACTAAGAAATTTTACATTGAGGAACATCATATTCAAACTGCAGAAAATCAGAAGCAAAGAAAAAATACTGGAAGAAGCCAAGGGAGAAATAAATCTAAGTATACTTATAGCAGAATAAGGATGAGAATTACAGAAGACTTCATCAGAAACTATGTAGGCAAGAAGAAGGTGAAGTGAAATCTCTAAAATGTTAAAAGAATAAAACCCAATGGCCTAGATTTCTGTGTCTAGCTAAAGTATTCTTTAAAAGTGAAGGAGATAAAAAGACTTTCTCAGACAAACAAAAACTGAAGGAATTCATCACCAGAAGATCCACCCTACAAGAAGTGTTAAAAGATTTATCAGGCACAAGAAAAATGACACAGGGCAGAAACGTAGAATTATATAAAGACAGGAAAAGCATTAGAGAGGGAATAAGTGAAGCTTTCCTTCAAAGAGGAAATCCAAACTACAATTACAGATATCTTGGGGATGCTTTAATAAAAGGAAATTTATGCAATACCTTTTTCATTATTAAATAATTACATGAAATTCACAAAAGAACTATCTCAACCACAAACATACAGCAAGGATAAAAGGATGAAATAAGTTATGGCACGTAATCAATAAACAAAAGAAGATATATTCATATTAGATTCATTATTTTAGATTAAGTTTCTTGCATAATGTAAACAGAATAATATACAAAAAACAATTTGATAGATGTACAAGGAATAAAAAACCCAAATCATAGCATGTGATTATAACATCCCTTTCTAAGTAAATGATAAACTAATCATTCAAAATACGATTTCTGAGGGATTTCTCTGGTGGTCCAGTGGTTAAGACTCTGTGCTTCCACTGCAGGGGGCATGGGTTTGATTCCTGATCAGGCAACTAAGATCCTGCATGCCACAATGAGTGGCCAAACTATGATTAAAAATAAACAAATATGATTCTTGAAACTCTTACAAAGATACTATACATCAAAGCCCAAACATAAAACACCATGGTGCCTCAAAATGAGCATTATGGAATTCTTAAATCCCTCTTCCATGTTTTCTGAAATGGAGGTAACTTGATTTCATCTCTTTCATTTACATATGTAAAAGAACATAGAAATTTAAAGTCCTGTATACTTATGAGATGCTATGTATTGTGATAAGTGTAGGGGATAGAATGATGAGCAAAAACACACCTAGTAACTGCTTTCAAGGACTAATGGATCTCAGTCTTACATAAACAACTGAGCCCAATCACACACAATTTTAAGAAACCTTACTGTGTTTTTCATGCCAATTTTCATCATGGGAGCCGTCA
>NW_011494950.1:6982100-6984445 GCF_000754665.1 Bison bison bison | reverse complement strand
ACCTAACAACTAACATTCCATTAATAGGCAGAAGATTACCAGAAGAGACAAGAGAAGAAGCCTACTAGTAGAACTTTCCACACAGTTTGAGAATGTTTGTTTGATATTTTATCAGATGATCATGCCACACAGGCTCTCAGTATCTTGTGACATACAGGCTCTCTATCATTTGCACTGGCAAATCCATACATATATCTATGTTCTCAGATACCTGCAATATGATTTAGCTCCATGTGTGTCTTAATGTTCAGTATCAATATAAGATGTAATTTGAGAATCAAGAAGCATTAACAACAACTGTAACAGATAAGGATCTGGGCTTAGACAAGTCATCACATACTTCAGCTTTATGGCATTTCCTGATTACATTTTATGAAACAAGGATCATCTGAAAAGCACTGGAATACCATACCAACGCCAACATTGTACACCACACTTGCATGCACAATAGTAATAGATGTACCCCATCTAAGACAGTTTTCAGTACGTGATGTTACATCACAATTATTTTCACAAAATATTTTCCATGACATTAAAAAGCCTTGCAAACTCCCTTTATAATAACTATGCACTATCCAAGGATATAAATTTACCTATGCCTAATTAACAAAAGTATTATTTCTATTTATTTTTGTTCATTAGATTATCATTGTGGTGACTTTTCCCCCACAAACTTAAATGCATATCTCAAATTATTTCCTTATGGTATATTATTAGAAATGGAATTACTAGGCAAAGGTATATGAACTCTTTTACCAAAATGTTTTCCAGTAAGAATTTTTAATCAATACTAGTAATGTACAAGAGGTCTCATGTACTCTGAGTGTTAGTATTGAATGTTTACCTTAAAAATATTTCCAGTTTGATAGACAAACTGATACTTAATTGATTTAAGTTGTATTTCTTTCATGATTAATGAAGCGCAACACACTTTCAGTGTTTATTAGTCATGTGTATTTCTGCCTGAGAGTTCTTTAAATATTAATGATATTGACCTTATACCTAGCACATTTGTTGCATTTTTTTTTAGTTTGTAGCTTGCCTTTTAATTTTGTTTATGAATTCCTGATCTAAGAAAAAAGGTAAACCATTACTTTCTTTTCCACTGTTAGTCTATTTTTTTATGGCAATCCAAAAGTCAAATAGACATTTATTTTTCTGGAAATTAATTTGGAAATGTGGATTTCGGGCCTAAAAATGCTTTCTTAGTAATTTACCTTTCAAGACTAAGTGAAAATGATAAAATTCTGAATTATTTTGATGATTTTTCATGACAGAAGCATGCTTCTACAGAAGTATAAAGTAAGAAAACACAATACAAATTCAGCAGGACATTTAATGGGACTTCTACAGTTGCCTCAGAATTTTGGTTAAAGCTGCATTGCTAAAACAAGCAAACAAAAAAGGATGCCAAGTATCCCCATATTCTAAAAAGAGACACCACAGAGTTCTGAACACAATCCTATAGGGCTTAGGCAGGGGTGGCTGACTAGTCATGCTATTGATACTTACTCCATTCCTTTTCAGCCCAAATCAAACGTACTTAGAGACTAGAAAGAATCAGAGAACAATTTACAGTGTTGTGAGTCCTTGGCTTGGTAGTATCTTTCCCTCTCTTAAAGAAGGGAAGGGCATGTGATTCCCTTACCAAAGCCATGTGAGTGTTAATTGCTCAGTCGTGTACGACTCTTTATGACCCCATGGACCAATAGCCCACCAGGCTCTTTGGTCCATGGAATTCTCCAAGCAAGAATACTGGAGTGGATTGCCATTTCCTTCTCTAGGGGATCTTCCCAACCCAGGGACAGAACCAGTCTCCCACATTGCAGGCAGGCTCCTTACCATGTGAGCCACCAGGGAAGCCCAAAGCCATGTGACGAGGGATCCAAAGAACCACTTACAGAGATTAGGGGGAATCTGCATGAGGTAAGAGAAGGGATGCATGTTATCTTTTGGAATTATGGTTTTCTCTGGGTGTATATATATATATATGCCCTGGAGTGGAATTACTGGGTCATATGATAGCTCTGTTTTTAGTTTTTTAAGGAACATCCCCATTGTTCTCCATAGCGGCTGCACCTAACCACATTCCCACCAACAGTTCATTGTAGCACTATTTACTATAGCCAGGACATGGAAGCAACCTAAATGTCCATCAACAGAGGAATGGATACAGAAGATGTAGCACATACATACACTGGAAAACTATTTAACCATAAAAAGGAACAAAACTGTGCCACTTGCAGAGATGTGGATAGACTCAGAGACTACCATACAGAGTGAAGTAAGTCAAAAAGAGAAAAACAAATATCATATATCAACATATATATGTGCAATCTAGAAAA
>NW_011494950.1:6981018-6982000 GCF_000754665.1 Bison bison bison | reverse complement strand
TGTATGGGCACCAAAAGGGAAAGTGGGAGTGATGAATTGGGAGATCCTGGGATTGACATACATATACTACTATGTATGAAATAGATAAGAAATGAGAACCTACTGTATAGCACAGGGAACTCTACCCAATGCCCTCTGGTGACCTAAATGGGAAGGAAATCCAAAGAAGAGGGGATGTATGTATACATATAGCTGATTCACTTTGCTGTACAGCAGCACATAACACAACACTGTAAAGTAACTATACTCCAAAAAATTATTTAAATGAAGAGAGGGGAGTTTTGCATTACATTTTGGATAGTCAACAGTATCCCTCCAAGTTGGAATTTCTGATGATTACTAAGGTTTGACTTGTTCCTAAAGACTTTTAGAGTGCATGCCTATGGCTTCTCATCACCATGCATTGAACTACAGTTAGGAACTTTTTTATATTGAAATTTAGTTAACTTACAATATTATATTCATTTAAAGTATACAACATTTACAGTAGTCAATACTTTTATAGATTATTCAATACTATTCAATACATTCATAGAATATATTCTATTTAAAGGAATTATAAATTCCCTGTGCTGCAGAATATAAATTTGTGGTTTATTTATTTTACACATGGTAGTTCATACGTCTTAATCCCCTACTCCTACATTGCCCTTCTCTCCTTCCCTCTGCCCACTGGTATCCACTAGCTTGTTCTCTGTACCTCAGAGTCTGTTTCTGTTTTGCTATATTCATTCATCTGTCTTATTTTTCAGATTCCACATATAAGTGATAACATACAGTATTTGTCTAGGACCATTTATGTTGTTACAAATCACAGATTTTCATTTGTTTCTATGGTTAGTATTTCTTTGTATTTGTATACTACATCTTTATGCATTCATCCTTGTCTAACTCATTTATCCATTCAGCCTTGTCTAACTCAATGAAACTATGAACCATGCCTTGTAGGGACACCCAAGACAGACGGGTCATGGTGGAGATT
>NW_011494950.1:6980768-6980918 GCF_000754665.1 Bison bison bison | reverse complement strand
AGTGGGTTGCCATTTCCTTCTCCAATGCATGAAAGTGAAAAGTCAAAGTGAAGTTGCTCAGTTGTATCCAACTCTTCGTGACCCTCTGGACTGCAGCCCACCAGGCTCCTCCATCCATGGGATTTTCCAGGCAAGAGTACTGGAGTGGGA
>NW_011494950.1:6980117-6980602 GCF_000754665.1 Bison bison bison | reverse complement strand
AATATTGCATAGGAACCTGGAATGTTAGGTCCATGAATAAAGATATATCAGAAGGGGTCAAACAGGAGATATCAAGAGTGAACACCAACATTTTAGGTATCAATGAACTAAACTGGACTGGAATGGGCGAATTTAATTCAGACCATTACATCTACTACTGTGGGCAAAGAATCCCTTAGAAGAAATGGAGTAGCCCTCATAGTCAACAAAAGAGTCCAAAATACAGTACTTGGTTGTAATCTTGAAAACGACAGAGTGATCTCTGTTCATTTCCAATGCAAGCCATTCAATATCACAGTAATCCAAGTATATGCCCCAGTCAGTAATGCTGAAGAAGCTGAAGTTCAATGCTTCAATCAAGATCTACAAGACCTTCTAGAACTAACACGAAAAATGATGTCCTTTTCATCATAGGGGAAAGAATGCAAAAGTAGGAAATCAAGAGATACCCGGAGTAACATGCAAGTTTGGCCTTAGAGTATTAA
>NW_011494950.1:6978731-6979248 GCF_000754665.1 Bison bison bison | reverse complement strand
GAAAGTAGGGAAAACCACTAGACCATTCAGGTATGACCTAAATCAAATTCATTATGATTATACAGTGGAAGTGACAAATAGATTCAAGGTATTAGATCTGATAGACAGAGTGCCTGAAGAACTATGCATGGGGGTTCATGACACTCTACAGCAGGCAGTGATCAAAACCCTCCCCAAGAAAAAGAAATGCAAAAAGGCAAAATGGTTGTCTGAGGAGGCCTTACAAACAGCTGAGAAAAGAAGAGAAGCAAAAGACAAAGGAGAAAAGGAAAGATATACCTATTTCAATGCAGAGTTCCAAAGAATAGCAAGGAAAGGTTAAAAAAAGCCTTCCTCAGTGATCAATCCAAATAGAGGAAAATAATAGAATGGCAAAGACTAGAGATCTCTTCAAGAAAATTAGGGATACCAAGGGAATATTTCATGCAAAGATGGGCACAATAAAGGACAGAAATGGTATGGACCTAACAGAAGCAGAAGATATTAAGAAGAGGTGGCAACAATACACAGAAGAACC
>NW_011494950.1:6977727-6978371 GCF_000754665.1 Bison bison bison | reverse complement strand
GAACTGGACATGGAACAACAGACTGGTTCCAAATCGGGAAAGGAATATGTTAAGGCTGCATATTGTCACCCTGCTTATTCAACTTATATGACAGGACATTATATGAAATTCCAGGTTGGATGAAGCACAAGCTGGAATCAAGATTGCCAGGAGAAATATCAGTAACCTCAGATATGCAGATGACACCACCCTTATCACAGAAAGGGAAGAAGAACTAAAGAGCCTCTTAATGAAAGTGAAAGAGGAGAGTGAAAATGTTGGCTTAAAACTCAACATTCAGAAAATGAAGATCACGGCATCTGGTCCATCACTTCATGGCAAATGGATGGGGAAAAAATGTACACAGTGAAAAACTATTTTTTGGGGCTCCAAAAATCACTGCAGATAGTGACTGCAGCCATGAATTAAAAGACGCTTGCTCCTTGGATGGAAAGCTATGATCAACCTAGACAGCATATTAAAAAGCAGAGACATTACTTGGCCAACAAAGGTCCATCTAGTCAAAGCTATTGTTTTTCCAGTAGTCATGCATGGGTTTGAGAACTGGACCATAAAGAAAGCTGAGCTCAAGAGAATTGATGCTTTTGAACTGTGGTATTGGAGAAGACTCTTGAGAGTCCCTTGGACTGCAAGGAGATCCAACC
>NW_011494950.1:6977216-6977627 GCF_000754665.1 Bison bison bison | reverse complement strand
AGGCTTAAACATCTATCCTTTGACGGGAAGTTAATCCACCTCTTTAACCTGTCTTTACACTCAGAAGCTCCTTAAATTCATAATCATGAAGAGTGACCCTTGAAATATGTGGTCACATTCCCTATGACCCAAAATCTTCCTCCAATCCTTGATTTTGAATAAAGTTCTTTTTCTTGATCAGGCTCTTTCTCTTTATCTGACAACACAAATTTTAAAGCACAGCCATCACTTATACCTGATACATGGCAGCAGTGAGGAAATCAACCAGCTTACAGGAGGGGAGAGGAAGAATAAAGAAGAAGAGCAAAAGGAAATGGAAACGAAAATGGAAAGAAAGGAAAGAATTCTTTAACAAGTCTCCTCCACATAGCTTCCTGAGAGGCAAGCTAGAGACTATTTATACTCCAACCT
>NW_011494950.1:6972370-6975239 GCF_000754665.1 Bison bison bison | reverse complement strand
AATTATGCCAATTATATAGTGTCCCTGTACCCTGAATCCTGTATTTCTCACATCTGATATTTTAATCTATTCATTATACCCTCTTTTCCATATGTTCAACCTCTCTTTGTCTACTGGCTGTATCCTACCCAACATCTTCTTTTCTTATTTAGATAAACCTTTTTTTTTTTAATTATGGGTGATAATGTTCCCAATGCTAAACTTATATTTCCCAGACAACCTTGCAGATACTGGTGGTCATGTGTCACAGATCTGTCCACTGGACACTGGATGTAGGTGGAAACTGTTGGGTAGGATTTAGGGGAAAGCTTTGTATAAAGGAGAATAACTCTACTGACAAGATATTTTGCCTTCTCCTCTTCCTCATCTTCCAACCTGGAACAGACTTGCAGCAGCCATTGAGCAACTATGATGGAAACAGCATGCTAAGTAGGAGTCATGGAACAACAAACAATAAAATATGTGGTAGCTAAGATATTGATGAAAATCATGGAAGTCTTGGGCTTTATACCATTGGATTTGTTTTGGGTAAGATAAAACTATCCCCTATAAGCAACTTATTTTTCAGATCACTGTTACTCATATCATATCAATTTCAAATACCTATCACAAAACATGAAATCTCTCTAACAAACATACACAGTCTTTAACATACTATCTCATTCATACATGATTCCTTCTACAACTTATATGATAATGACTAATTTATGATCTCCATATACTATCCCAATTCTCTAAACTCTCACACTAACACACAACTGTCATTATTACTCCCATTTCTGCACATACATTGTTCTATCCTGTATTATCATACACACAAGAGTCCATACAGTATCACAATACCCATTGTCAAATACGACTATCTCTAATCAACTTACATTATCACACACACCATCTCCATCACTCAGTCACATCTACCATTACTCAATCCCTACACTATCACACAGCGCCTATCCACACCCACTATCACACAGAGTCCACATCCCCACTATAAAATCTCCATCATCCTCCAAAACTCCTTTCCCACATGCTCATGTCATCTCCATATCATACACTCTCACAATGAATATCCACATTACCTCCATCCTCACACATACTTGCACCATTCCTGACAGTCAGAAACTGCATTTTCCCAACATACACTTTATTCAACAACCCCACTCAGACACTCATGATTTCCATGCTCCAAATGATCATGTTATCATTCTCCACTGTCAGGCATGCTCACTGTACCTATCTGCCCCCGCAAATTGGTAATACTTCTCATTGCCCACCGAATCACATACAAGCATACAAATGCCCTAACCCTATCACTTCCACCATGTACCTATCTTCTACCATCACACTACATTTTCCCCATTCCATCCACTGTCTACATCCTCTTATTATTGCTTGAAATGCCCCATCCACAATTTTCAAACACACAAAGATCCCAGTGTCTCATTAACTTCATATCCTTTCTCACCATTGTCTCTCCCACCCTACTCCTTCACACATCCATTCACATGCACAATTTTCATCTTCCACAGTATGACATACACTGTGTCCCTAACTATCATTACCACATACATTCTGCTCTTGCCCTGTCACTATCATTCACACTGCTCAACTTCATTTCCAGTGATCTCATATCATCCTCCACTGTTATTCGTACTGTCCCCACTGCCACCACGATCACACAAACCCTGGCACTTCACCACCACACTATCCCACTGTCACTCAATACTCTTCCCATTTCTGCATCAAATATATAGCTCAGATCATCCACAATTTTATACATGGTGCCAAGCCACTGCAATCTTTCTCATTTCTTTTTTCCTCTTCCTTTCTCTTTTCTCCTGCCCCCATACCATAACTCTCCCAATATGAGGATATTACATGAATGCAAATATAATACGGAAATTTCTTACTTGAAGCCTCATTTCAGAGCTTTAGTAACTAGAAGAACATACCTTGCTCAAAAGTTACAATATTTAGAGTTCCCACTTGATAGTTGTGAATGGATTTCTTTCAGTACATTTGCCTTTAAGAAGCATTTCTTCATGTTTTGTTATTGCATTTAGATGAAGTTTTGAAATGTTCCACTGATATGACTTTAATATGATACTATGCAATTATTTGCACTATACTTTAGTCTTCCCAAAATATCCCAATAGATTTTTTGTGTGAACCTGGAAGCAAAAGTGTGATATTTTTGGTACTGAAGAGGATAGACAGTTTCAAGTAAATGGCAGTACTGAATATATCACTGAGCTATGTTAGATGGGACACTTAATCTTTACTTCTCATGTTTCCATGTGGAAGAACTTCAACTAGACTAACACTCCTGCTCTTCTGCCCATGGGAGAAGAAATGAGTTATATGCCTAGTATGTTTAGGAGAAATATCTGAGTAGATTTGGCTCCGGCACTTGTGCTCTGCTTCCCTTTCAGTAACTTGTGTGTCTACAGTGAACATGCATTCTGACTGGCTCCTTGCTATGCAAGAAGGGGGTTACTTTTGGCCTGGAGTCCTGTGGTTTTGTAGTTGTCTAAGTCTGCCTAACTCTGGGGTCCACACTAATTGGAAGTTCACACTAAAACCATCTTCTCCAAGCAGCTTTATGAGTAATGAAGATAATGTTTTGATCTCCATCTATCTGATTCTTACATTTATATTTCAATTGATTCTGAACCTGGGCAAGGAATACAAGTGTTATTTACTTCAGTTCAGTTACTCAATCATGTCCAACTCTTTGTGACTCCATAGCTGCAGCACGCCAGGCCTCCCTTTCCATCACCAACTCACGGAGTTTACTCAAACTCATGTCCATCAAGTCAGTGATGCCATCCAACTATCTCATCCTCTGTCATCCCCTTCTCCTCCCGCC
>NW_011494950.1:6969506-6970929 GCF_000754665.1 Bison bison bison | reverse complement strand
AGGAGGAGAAGGGGACGACAAGAGGATGAGAACGGTTGGATGGCATCACCGACTCAATGGACTAGTGGGTTTAAGTGGACTCCGGGAGTTAGTGATGGGGCAGTGAGGCCTGTTGTGCTAGGCAGTCCAATGGGGTACGCAAAGAGTTGTACACAACTGAGTGACAGAACTGAAGTGAACTTGAAATTGAAGATTAAATCTAAACATGAAACTTTATGTCCACTACCACTAGACTCCCAACTGCCCTGGATTAGGGAGTTCAAATTCTTAAGGGATAGAAATACTATAGTACAGTAGGTGCTACTTAATTAATCAGGATGGTGGGGACTAAGCACCAACTGGATCTATCCTCCTTGGCCACACTGATAAGTCTTACTAGAGCATAACCAAAATAACTCTTTCCTGGGATAGGACGACAAACCTTTATGTGAAATATTAGAAAGGAAGTTAGATAATCATCTAAATGTATGGAAGCCTTTTTAAAGTATGACAGATTTTACATCAGTGAATCATTTCTTAAGGCATAAAAACACCTTTTAATAAACAACTAGAATTTACTCTGATAGGATGTTCTTTTTAACAAGTTCTCTGGAAATTGAGATCTGACAGTCATTTTGGCTATTTTTTTTCCTTTTGCTAGCTAGCTTTGTGTTAGCTTTCAAGCCCTTGCATACAAACTTAAATACTGTGCTTGTCTGCTATTACTGAAATAACACCATTTCAGAGTACAATTTGTGTCCAAGGTAAGTAGGGCCAAATAATGGAATTTTCACAGTTTTTGCCCTAGGACAATTTGTGTTGTAAAGAACTGTTCTCCGGAAATAAAGCAGACTGCACTTTACATGTGATCTCTTTTGCATAGCAACACTTTTCATACTTGTACATAGTTGGGTGCCCTAGTGGTACTGACCTAAATATATCCTCTACAGCCTACATTGGAGGCAATAGTGATCATAAAAACAAATACACATATAAAATATGTCTCAGCAAACAAAGAAAAATAAAACTGCTGAACAATATATGTGAAAACCTAACTGAAGAGGTATTCTTTTTAGAATACCTAAGGAAAGTCAAGCACAGCACATATACCAAAACCTTTCTGAATCTCAAAGCTTAAAAAAATTCCAATTACATAATAAAATGAAAGTCATTGATGAGCCCTGAAATGAGTAAAATACCTAGGAATAAACATAACTATGAAAGTGAAACACCTATACTCTAAACTATAACACACTATGGGTTTGAGATGGTGGAGTAGAAGGATGTGTGCTTATCTTCTGTGAAAGCACCAAAATCTCAACTAGCTGTTGAACAACCATTGATGAGAAGACAATGCAACCCCCCAAAAAGATACCCCACGTCCAAAGACAAAGGAGAAGCCTCAACAAGATGGTAGGAAGGGCACAATCATGATAAAATCAAA
>NW_011494950.1:6969217-6969406 GCF_000754665.1 Bison bison bison | reverse complement strand
ACCAGAAGGCAGACAGAAAAAGCAAGAACTATATTCCTGCAGCTGTTAGAGTTAAAACCACATCAAAGAAAGCTAATCAGCATGAAAAAGAAGAGGGTTATGTCCCAGCTCAAGGGACAAAATAAAGCCCCAGAAAAACAACTAAATGAAGTGGAGAGAGGCAACCTTCCAGAAAAATGATTCAGAATA
>NW_011494950.1:6967561-6968624 GCF_000754665.1 Bison bison bison | reverse complement strand
GTAGTAATCAAACTAATGAAAAGCAAAGACAAAAATTAAACACTAAAAGCAACAAGGAAAAAACAACAAATAACCTACAAAGGAACTTCCATACGGTTATCAGCTGATTTCTCAACAGAAACTATACAGAAGGGAATGGCATGGTATATTTAAGGTGATGAAAGGGAAGAACCTACAACCAAGAATACTCTACCCAGCAAGACTCTCCTTCAGATTTGACAGAGAAATCAAAAGCTTTCCAGACAAGCAAAAATTAAGACAATTGAGCATCATCAAACCAGCTTTACAACAAATGCTAAAGGAACTTCTCTAGGCAGGAAACACACGAGAAGGAAAAGACCAACACAAAATAAACCCAAAATAAAGTGGTAATAGGATCATGCATATAGAAAATTACCTTAAGTGTACATGGATTGAATACATCAACCAAAAGACAAAGACAGGCTAGTACATAAAAACAGGTGCATGTATGTACTTCCACTTATCACATCATTTTACTTAACCCACCAAATTGTATATAATTATTTTATATTCATGCATGCTAAGTTGCTTCAGTCATGACTGACTCTGTGTGATTCTATGGACTGTAGCCTGCCAGGCCTCTGTCCATGGGATGTTAGTTTAATCATATTTCCATTATGGCTTGCAATTCTAATTATCTTTTTATTTTTTGTCTGGTTATTGAATGTGAAAATTGATAAACATCTTTTACTATTGCAACTATGTAACTATTATTTGCTAAATACCATTGTATCATGATTGGTCAACAGAAAACAATGTAATTCTATATCACTTAAACCACCATTTAATAGAAAAGCCCATAACCACTTTTTAAATTCCAGATGTATATCAAAATTATCTTGGAATTTTTTGAAAAATACAAATGCCCAGGCATTGCTTTTTTCTCCAAAGCTCCAAATGTGTTTTTAATGAGCAGCCATGTTTAAAAACAATTAGTCTATATGATGATCTTTTACTTCTAATTTTTTAACTTTTTCTATTTCGTATTCAGTGTTCCCATTTCACTTAGTTTGTTTTCCAGTTTCTCCATCTCTTTGTTGTT
>NW_011494950.1:6966975-6967461 GCF_000754665.1 Bison bison bison | reverse complement strand
TCCATTGTGTATATGTACCACAGCTTTCTTATCCATTCATCTGCTGATGGACATCTAGGTTGCTTCCATGTCCTGGCTATTATAAACAGTGCTGCGATGAACATTGGGGTACACGTGTCCCTTTCCCTTCTGGTTTCCTCAGTGTGTATGCCCAGCAGTGGGATTAGATCTCAATTACAGGAGAAAAACTATTAAAAATTCCAACATATGGAGGCTGAACAACACGCTGCTGAATAACCAACAAATCACAGAAGAAATCAAAAAAGAAATCAAAATTTGCATGGAAACGAATGAAAATGAAAACACAACAACCCAAAACCTGTGGGACACAGTAAAAGCAGTCCTAAGGGGAAAGTTCATAGCAATACAGGCACACCTCAAGAAACAAGAAAAAAGTCAAATAAATAACCTAACTCTACACCTAAAACAACTAGAAAAGGAGAAATGAAGAACCCCAGGGTAGTAGAAGGAAAGAAATCTTAAAAA
>NW_011494950.1:6965854-6966875 GCF_000754665.1 Bison bison bison | reverse complement strand
GACATCTAGGTTGCTTCCATGTCCTAGCTTCCATGTAAACAGTGCTGCGATGAACACTGGGGTATATGTGTCTCTTTCAATTCTGGTTTCCTCGGTGTGTATGCCCAGCAGTGGGATTGCTAGGTCAAATGGCAGTTTTATTTCCAGTTTTTTAAGGAATCTCCACACTATTCTCCAGATTGGCTGTACTAGTTTGCATTCCCACTAACAGGGTAAGAGGGTTCCCTTTTCTCCACACCCTCTTCAGCATTTATTGTTTGTAGACTTTTTGATAACAGCTATTCTGACTGGCATGAGATGGTACCTCATTGTGGTTTTGATTTGCATTTCTCTGATAATGAGTGATGTTGAGCATCTTTTCATGTGTTTGTTAGCCATCTGTATGTCTTCTTTGGAGAAATGTCTGTTTAGTTCTTTGGCCCATTTTTTGATTGGGTCATTTATTTTTCTGGTATTGAGCTACAGAAGTTGCTTCTCAAGCCCTTTTTAAGCATAGTAGAAAAGCTTTTGTATACATATATATATATAAATAGCATGCATAATATATATTCTAGAAAACTCATTAATTTTTGCCTAGCTGAAAATTTTATGACATCTTGATTCCACTTGTTTGAATTAATATGAACAGAATGCTAAATCTGTAATTTATATTCACTCAAAACTTTGATATAGTTCCATGTACTTTGGCATCTAGTATTATGGCTAAAAGTCTAGAAAGTTTATTACCTTAGTGATTAAAAAAAATTTGTTATTGAGGCTTGAAATTTCTAATTCAATTCTGAGAATATAAAGAAATACTATATTGTTTAAAAATATATAAAATTAACATGTGATGCCACACTATTAACTACAGTGCAGATTTTGTCCAAACTTCACAGTTTTATGCTAGTGTCCACTATTTTCATTCACACCTCATTCCAGATACCACACAGTATTTATTTATTTTTTTTTTTCATGCTCCCCATCCTGAACCCTCCTCCCTCCCAACCTCCCCATACCATCCCCCTGGGCCTTCCCAGCG
>NW_011494950.1:6962505-6963653 GCF_000754665.1 Bison bison bison | reverse complement strand
GACTTCAGACTATACTACAAACTATAGTAATCAAAACAATATGGCACTGGCACGGATCAATGGAATAGACAGAAAGCCCAGAAACAAAGCCAAACGTCTATGATCAATTAATCTATGACAAAAGAGACCAGAATATACATTGGAGAATAGATAGTCTCATCATCATCAAGTAGTATTGGGAACACTGGACACCTACATGTAAAATAATGAGAACATTTTCTCACATCATAGACAAAAGTAAACTCAAAATGGATTAAAAACCTAAAGGTTAAGACCTGAAACCAAAAAGCTTCTGGAAGAGAACACAGAACATTCTTTGATATAAATCATAACGATGTTTTCTTGGATCTTTTTCCTAAAGAAAAAAGAAAAAGCAAAAATAAACAAATGGGACCTAATTAACTTAAAAGCTTTTGTACAGCAAAGGAAACCATAAATGAAACCAAAAGAAAACCTACAGAACCAGAGAAAATATGTGCAAATGACTCGACCAACAAGGGGTTAATATCCAAAATATAAAAGGCTCATACAATTCAGTATCAAAAACAAACAACTTAATAAAAAATCGGCTGAAGACACTAACAGACATTCTTCCGACAAAGACATACAGGTGGCCAACAGGCACATGAAAATATGTTCAGCACTGCTAATCACCAGACAAATGTAAATCAAAACTACAATGAGATACCACAATGAGGTCTATCACCTCACACCTGTCAGAAAGGCTGTCATCAAAAAGAACACCAGTAACAAATGTTGGTGAGGATGTAGAGAAAAGGGAAGCTTCTCACACTGTTGGTGGCAATGTATATTGGTGCAGTCACTATGGAAAACACTATGGAAGCTCCTCAAAAAAACTAAACCTAAGAACTACCATGTGATTCAGCAACTCTACTCCTGTGTACATATCCAAAGAAAATGGAAACATTCATTCAAAAAGATACATAGACCTCAATCTTCATCAAGTCCAGTCTCTCAGTCCTGTCCGACTCTTTGCAACAGCATGAATCGCAGCACGCCAGGCCTCCCTGTCCATCACCACCCTGTCCATCACCAACTCCCGGAGTTCACTCAAACTTACGTCCATGGAGTCAGTGATGCCATCCAGCCATCTCATCCTCTGTCATCCCCTTCTCCTCCTGCCCCCA
>NW_011494950.1:6961541-6962189 GCF_000754665.1 Bison bison bison | reverse complement strand
CAGTCCAAGGGACTCTCAAGAGTCTTCTCCAACACCACAGTTCAAAAGCATCAATTCTTCGGTGCTCATGGAAAAACAGACTGGTTCCAAATTGGGAAAGGAGTACATCAAGGCTGTATACTGTCACCCTACTTATTTAACTTCTATGCAGAGTACATCACGTGAAATGCCAGGCTAGATGAATCACAAGGTGAACCACCATATGACTTGGTAGCTCCAGTCACAGATAGAGTGGAGCTGGAAATTACTGGTCCAAAACAGTCACGGACAGAGGAGACTGAAGACAGGAGAGGGGAAATTTATTCTGAGAGAGAAACTCAGATCGCCACAAGAGGGCACAACAAGAATGCAGTATTTCCCCTGGTTCCCCTCCATTTTTCCTGCTGCTCATTCTCATCTTTTTTGCCCACACCCTTCACCCTCACATGCGTGTATTTCTGAGATTCTGTCCTGCTCCCCCTTCTCACTCCACATATTCTCTTGGGGCAGTCTCATTCATACCTTAATTAAAATCACCACCTCTGCATTTGACCTCCAAAACTATCTAACCCTACTTTCTTCACAGCAGCAGAATAAAATTGCTGGTTGCTTATTGAGTAATTCCTCTTGGACATTCCAAAGGTGCTTCAGATTTCAACTGTTCAAAAT
>NW_011494950.1:6960422-6961441 GCF_000754665.1 Bison bison bison | reverse complement strand
CCTCAAACCTGTTCCTCATTTTGAGTTCCCCAGCTCAGGGAATGGCTTTTAAATCTCAACCACCCAAGGCAATAAGAAAACTGAGAATCATCCTAGATTCCTTCTTCTCATCAGCCTTCACATATCCTCCAGTCAGGCACCAAGTTCTTAATTCCTTATATACATGTATTCTAATTTCATTCCCACTGCCTTAACTCAGGCATCAACATCTCTCCTCTTTTGTAATAGCCTCTGAAATGGTCTCCCTGTACCCAGTTCTGTCTTCTTCAGTGTATCCATCACAATCTCACCCACTGGATATTTCTAAAGTGCAAATCTTACCCTGTTAATTCTTTGACTGAAATCCCCAAATGTCTTCCCACTGTTCTTAGTATAGCATTCAAGGCTCTCCATGATCCAGCTGCTATCTCCTGCTTATTAAATACCCTCTCACTCTCTATGTTCCAAGTTTACTAATGATCTTGAACATATCATAAACATACTGTAAACATTGAATTATTTCATATAATGTGTCTTTGCTCATACCACCACTGCTTGAAATGACTCTTTATTTCTCAGATCCAACAGTTAAAACTGACAACACACCTTTCAAGATGTACGCATTAATTTTTTTCTGGAACCCTCTCTCACCCAGCAGAATTAACTATTTCTTTCTTTGTGTCTCTAATGTATTGTATATAGACTTTTTATCAAGCATCTGTGATATGTTGCTGTGTAGATTTGTTTACATGTCTCTTTTTACTAACATCAGTTTCTCTATGACCAGGAACATATCTTTTGCTTATCTCTATCAAACTATATATCAGAGTACCTGGTATAGAGAAGAAACTTAAAATATTTCTTTAAAAAATCATCATCAGGATGTAGTATATGAGGCCAGCCTGATGCCAGTCTCCGATCTCTGGCAAATATCAGTAATCTGCCAAACAGTTGCCCCCTTGCACCTCAGAATCACTGTCAAGACAGCATAGTATGAAAACCTATTTCAATCGGTTGGAATAGGCACAAAACACTTATTT
>NW_011494950.1:6955010-6957754 GCF_000754665.1 Bison bison bison | reverse complement strand
ATTTAAGGCTTCTTCATTCTAGTAGTTTCTTTTCACCATGAATTTGCCGATGATAAAGAAGGATCTCTTTCCATCTCCACTATGAATTTTCTGATGTTTTATAGGGCTGATATCAGCAAAATCTCTTTTCCACATTCATTACACGCATAAGGTTTCTTTGCACCATGAATTCTTCCATACTTAGTAAGGTCTGAACTGGATCTGAAAAGCTTTCCACACAGGCATTACAAGCATGGAGGATTTTTTTTCCCATCAAATATTCTCTTCTCTCTCTCATGTTTCAAAAGAAAATCTCTGAGCTTGTCTTAAAGTCTTTTCCAGTTAATACATTCACAGGGTTTCTCTTCACTATGCTTCTTCATATACTGGAAAAAGCTTGATTATTCACTGCAATTTCTTTCACATTGGGAATGTTTCCCTACCCTATGAAATTTCTGGTGTTGAAGGAGAATTGAGCTCTGCCTGAAGACCTTCCCACATTTTTACAGTCACATGAATGAATAAGTTCTCAGGAGTGAATCCTCAGATGTCAAATAAAACCAATCTCAATGACTAAAAATTACTTTATATTCATTACCTTCATAAGATTTCTCTCTACTAGAGTATTCTGAGGCATCAAGCATGAACACTAACAACAACATCAAAAAGCTTTCAGACACTAAATACACATAGAATTTCTGTGCATCAAAAATCTCCCAGTGTCATACCTTCTAAAAATTTTTCAGAGTGATAGTCCTAGGAACTGTAACTCTATGCTATTTCTTCTAGAGGTTTTCCTCATATAGCAGACATCTAGCTCAGCCTATTCTCAGCCATCGCACTCTCAGCCTTTCTCTTCAGTAGGATTATTTTTATAAGTGGCAGGCAGTGGTGTGCCTGCAACAGACCTCCCTGGAAAAGGGAACATGTTAGATTCATTCCTGCCAAGCTTTCTTGAAGCCTATGTCATCACATGTTAGTCTTCTCCACAAAAGAGACTCTGACCAATTGGTCTTAGATTCTGGATTCATAATATTCTCTGAAATTTGGCTTTTTCTGAAATTTCCCTCTATCGAGTAGATCGTACTTAATTATAAATGATAGATCCTCAAACATAAATGGGTATAAAATATGTGTAAACCATTCACAAAAAGGAAATACAAACAGATAATAAACACATGAAATACGTCACCTTATTAGTCATCAATAACTGAAACAAATTGAAATAACCATGTGAGGTTAACTGTTCCTTTTTCATTCTCACCAAGCAATTTATATGAGTGCATGTTTGATTGTGGTCTTTGCTGTTATGAATGTAAACTGGTACCAGTTTCTAGAAAACAACTTCCCAATGTGTAATTATCAGTCAGAAAAATAGTTGTACCTTTTGAGCCACTCTTTAGAAAATCTATCCAACAGAATGGTCAGATTGCAAATAAAAATTCACGTACAAAATGACTCAAGGAAGCATTAATATTAGTGAAAAAATGGAAACACAAAATATCCAAAAACATGGAAACTGCAGTATACTCAAAAAATTGCAGTATACTCTTCTGATGGGATATTATGCAGACATCAAAAATGTTGCCAAAAGTTGTTATTGACAAGGGAGATTCTCATGAGATAATTTTTAAAGAAAGCAGGTTTTAGAGGAGAAAGTATGAGCTGATTGCATCCCTTCAAAATTCTTATGTTGAAGTCCTAACCTCCAATACCTCAGAATGTGACTATCTGGATACAGGACCTTTAAAGAGGTAATTTAGTTAAAATGAGGTCATTAGGGTAGGCCTTTATCCAATATGGCTGGTGTCCTTACAGGAAAAAGTTAGAACACTGAGACACACAGCAAAAAGAACATGTAAAGACATGACACAGAAGAAAAGATAGCTATCTACAAGCCAAGGAGAGAGAACCGAGAAGAAACCAACCCTATCAACACCCTGTATTTCGTTATGGCAGTACTGGCAATGGCAAACTAATATAGCAGAATACAAAACTGTATATACTGAAAGAAAATATATCAATTAGTTAATAGGATTTATAGCTGGGTAATGAAATGAACAAGTTTATTTCCTTCCCTATAAAGTTTTAATACAAAATATGTTTTTAAAAAGGTAAAGATATCCATAAGCAAACAATTTTAAAAGAACTGACAGAAAAAAATCATATAACTTTTACTTGATGAAGCTGCCAAAATGAGGTAGAAAGAAAATTGGTCAGAAAAGTAAGACCCAGGAACTTCTTGGCTTTGTCTCATTTTTAGGTGGCTGCTCAACTCAGGAAGGCTTGGAGAAGCAAAGTAATGTCAGGATGACTGGTTTGTTTGGAAGGTAGTGGCAGAGACAGTGAAGGAAATTCAACTGAGTAGAGAAATCAGAAGATGACCTGAACAAAGGAGGTGCTAAGAGTGAAAAGCAAGGATTTGGAAGAAGGAAGACAGCAAGACATTCATTTTCAGGGTACTGAAAAAGGGGAAGCAATAGAGGAGTAAGAAGTAACTGGGCATGCTAACAAAAAGGTAGCCACAAAGAAAACAGGAAAAAATCCTCCTTTGCCTGGTCTTGTGGCCCCCACCAGATGGAGAGTTTGAGAGGGGCATAGGGGTTCAGAATGTCACCCCAAAATATGCCATGTTCGCATATTGATTATTTTGAATTAAAGGTACTTGAGAAACAGCTAGTACAAGGATACTCTGGACCTCCTTTGTCTCCCTGAAAGCAGGAGAAAAGTTTCTCAAGGGAAAGATATCTTCCGTGTGGTAGAAG
>NW_011494950.1:6953618-6954792 GCF_000754665.1 Bison bison bison | reverse complement strand
TTTGTTTTGTCTAAAAGGTATATAACAGCTCTGCTCTGGTCACTTGAGTTTCACATTTTTGTAGGACTACTGTACATACAAAATTAAATTAGCTTTTCTGATTTGAGAGAATACCATTGAAACACGTACATCACCATATGTAAACTACATAACCAGTGCAAACTCGGTGCATGAAGCAGGTCACTCAAAGCTGGTGCTCTGGGACAACCCAAAGGGATAGGGTTGTGGAAAAGGTAGGAGGGGGATTCAGGATGGGGGCACACATGTGCGCCCATGGCTGATTCATGTTGATATATGGCAAAAACATCACAATATGTGAAGTAATCATCTTCCAATTAAAATTAATTAATTTAAAAATTAAATTAGTTTTTCTCCTGTTAATGTCATATGTCAATTATTAGACCAGCCAAAGAACCTAGAAACGAAGAAGGAAAAAATTTCCCGCCCCTACAATTGCAACAATAAGGATAACAAAAGCACAAGCACTTCACTGAAAGGCTGTACTTCACATGGAAAACCTTGAGAGATAGATATTATTTCAAATACATAGATGAAGAAACTGATGGTCAGAGAGGGGAACTGACCAGTATTTTAGAATTAGTAAGTAGGGGAACTGACAGCCAATTCAAGTATGCCTGGCTCTTAACCTGTGTTTTCCCACCATGCAAAGGGGCCTGTGGGCACCAACCAAAATTCCAAAACTACCTTAACACTATCTAATAAAGGTATAAGTTCACAAGCCTCTGCCTGCCTCAGTTTCCTTTCTGTGCTCACCTAAGAAGATTTCTTTCTGGGTTTCTTTGTCCTCAGCTCTTTCCAAGTTCAGCTGGGAATTTATTTTGGTCTTTTGATGTGGAAAATCCTGCAGTTGAAAAGGAAACAAAACTTTGTGGTTAGAATTGGGGTACTTCATGTCCCTAAATTCAGTTCTGAAAGGTATAGGGAGGGCGGTGGAAGGGCGTTTTTTACTCAGGAGGTTTCAGAACCAGGCAAAGGTCTTATGAAAGAGGCATAGAAATGTTTGTGTTTCCAAGGGCCAGGGAGAGGGTACTGACCTTGATCAATGAAAACTCGATAAAAAAAAAAAAAAGTCATTTACTCTTCATGGATTTGTTCCATAATCCACAAACAAAAAACTCTGGAATCCAAAGGTTAGAGTGCACTGAACTGGTTA
>NW_011494950.1:6951706-6953292 GCF_000754665.1 Bison bison bison | reverse complement strand
ATGCTGGGGACACTTGCTCTAGATAGTCATAAAATGCATATGTAAGAAATAAATTGATCCCAGACTCCTGCATCTTCCCAAACATAAACACTAAAATCATTAACTAGAGATGTATATCTTTGTGATTAACAATAATATTTTGAGGTTTGAGTACATTTTTTTCCCAGAAAAAAAAAAAAAAACCTTTATATATCCTGTCTCCTCCCTCAGTAAGGTTCCCGAATCAAACTTAACTCCCAACTTTTAGGTTGTACATTTTAATTCAGCCAACAGATCTTTCCTTTCTAAAATGAAGAAAATAAAACCCTAAAGGTAATGAAACATCCTGAGCCTAAATCTTATCTCAAAAAAAAAAAAAAAAAGGCAGGAAAGAGTTCGAGGAAAATTTTCTAGTTCTGGTAATTGCCCCCCAGCTTGTTTGGACAAACTCTCATAATAAAACAACTGAAAAAAATCTTGGTAAAAAAGAAGTAACAACTACCTGAAAACAACAAAAACGGCAATAAAAATATGGCAACAAAGCAACACCATGAGAAAAGGGGAACCTAGAAAAGTAAATATAAGCAGAGGCAATTTCTGCCCTGAGGGCAATCCCCACAAATTTAACTTCAATTTCAGTTGTCTTGAAAGGCAAAGGAAACAGATTAAAGCCCAGAACTACTTACAGTAGGAAAACTATCAGGAGACCCTCCCTACAACCAGCTGGATAGATGGGAAGGAGGTCATTTTGCAGCTCAACTACAGGACTTGCCCTGGGATCCTTGAACCTTGAATTAGACAAAGAAGCAAATCAGCAGGATAACAGAAAAGATTTCAAACACTGGGATTAGCAAACCCAAGCCATAAATAAGTATTTTTCACAGATAAATAACAAACTTAGATATTTCCAAGCAACAGGAAATTATAACTAGTATATAATAATTAAACCTAATCAAACTAAAAAAAAATACAATATCCTAAATGAAAAGTTCAAGGAATAGCTTCAGTAGGGAGACTAGGAAAATAATTTGTGAAAATTTAAGACAAGTCAGAGGAAATTAAAAAGAGTCAAAAGGTGGAAAGTACAGAAGAATGTAAGTATAGGTGTGTGCACACTAAATCGCTTCACTCATGTCCGATTCTGTGCAACCCTATGGACTGTGGCCTGCCAGGCTCCTTTGTCCATGTAATTTTCCAGCAAGAATACTGGAGTAGGTTGCTATTTCCCCCTCCAGGCAATCTTCCTGACCCAGGGATTGAACCTGGGTTTCTTACGACTCCTGCATTGGTAGGTGGGTTCTTTACCACTAGCGCCACCTGGAAAGCCCCAGAAGACTGTAAGAGATTCAAATTGCTCTTACTCACCAAGCAGGTATAAGAACTTTGTAAAAGTGATCACACTAAATCTTAACTACTTTATGAGACACAAAATACAGAATTTCACTGATAATAAATAAAATCCTTTTCATATCTTTTTCCATTTCTAAAAGAAAAATTGGGCTCCAGACCTGCTTTTTCTTTAAAAATATTCTAGTAAAAGTCCATAACCTAATTTTACAAATGCAAATGTTCACAATCAACAAAAGGAAAATCAAAAAGAGATGTGG
>NW_011494950.1:6948561-6951606 GCF_000754665.1 Bison bison bison | reverse complement strand
AGATGTGGGCTCTGGACTCACTCCCCTACAGCCTTGGAGGGGTGGAAATCATTTTGCTTCACAATCATTTCAAATATTCTAAATTTGAAAGATGTTAAATTGAGAATTTTAATAAGATGTCAATCTTGTGCTCTTTTACAATACGGAGACTTATGAATATTCATTACTTCTACCAACTAATTCTATTCTCTGTTAATACAAATCTTTCCTTAAAAGTATTATTTAAAGAAAGGGATAAGACTTCTACAACTTTAGAAATTGATGTTTTGTTCTATGAAAATAACCCACAAAAGAAACGTGTAATTCTTACTTGATAATTCATTAACCTGGTATGGTAGACAAAATAATGGCCTTCCCAAGATGTCCACATCCTGATCCTGTGAATTTGTCACCTTACATAGCAAATGGAACTCTGCATTTGAGATTAAGGATTTTGAGATGAAGAGATTATCCTGAATTATCCTGGTGGACTCGATGTAATTACAAGAGTCTTTATAAGAAGGAAGCAGGAGGATCAGTCAGAGAAGGAGCTATGAACATGAAAGTAGAAGGTCAGAATCAGAGAGATGAAGATGATATACGGGTAGATCTAAAGATGGAGAAAAAGACCATGAACCAAGGGAATGCTGGAAGCCTCTAAGAAGCTGCAAAAAGCAAGGAAACAGATTTCTCCTTAGAACCTCAGGCGGGAGCTCAACTCTGATAATACACTGATTTTAGGACTGCTGACCTCTAGAACTGCAAGACAGTAAATTTGTGTTTATTATCTATGCCACAATTTTTACAGCAGCAATAGGAAACTAATACATCTGGTGATAAAGTTGAAATTGCCATCTCTCTATTTAAAAACAGATTAATACTTTTAAGATCATTCTGACAAATTGGGTAGGGATCATTGGCACTTTCTTCTCTACCCATAGGCATGGGTAAACATAAACCCATGATTCCACTGGACTCACTATGTAAAAAATACTTTGAGAGGATGTATTTATAATGATTTCTATTTCACCAGTGAGAAAAATGAAACATCTAAGGTCAGTGCACAAAGAGCCAGGATTCAAATCCCTATCTACTGGCTACAAAGTCCAATATTTTTTCACTACATCTTGCTGCCTCTCAAACTACTTGGGATGTGATGAAGAGAGGGTAGAACATCTAAATCTATTCCTCAGACAAACCACAGCTGCACAAAAAACTCCATGTTTGTGAGATACTCTTGCTGTAATTCCATGCTTATAATGAGCAACATGATGTTTTCTTAGTTTGACTTTCCAAGTACCCCAAATGACATGCCCTAGAAAGAGGACCTGAGTGTTCTGGGCTATCAGAAAGAAAATATTAGTGTAAGACATATGTGCTTTTCTCTCTGTATATATCTTAGTCTCAGTAAATTAATTTGTGTTTGTTTATCACCAAGTTTCATTTTAGCATTTCACAAATGCTAAAGACCAAATCCTGGACGTGCAAGCATGCTAAGTCGCTTCAGTCGTGTCTGACTCCACAACTCCATGAACTGTAGCCTGCCAGGCTCCTCAGTTCATGGGATTCTCCAGGCAAGAATACTAGAGTGGGTTGCTATGCCCTTCCCTCCAGGGGATCTTCCTGACCCAAGGATCTTAGAGCTCCTGCATTGCAGGGTTCTTTATCACTAGCACCACCCAGATAGTAGTCACTTAACTGAAATACTACCATCTGGTGGCTCAGTGGTAAAGAATTTACCTGCAATGGGGGAGATGTGGTTTGATCCCTGGGTTGAGAAGATACCCTGGAGAAGGAAATGGCAACTAGTCCAGTATTCTTGCCTGGGAAATCCCACGGTCAGAAGAGCCTGACAGGCTACAGTCCATGGGGTCAGAGAGTCAGACACGACTTATCGACTAAACAACAACAGGGTTTTTTATTAAGTACTGGTAAAATTTCCAAATAAAGGTAATTTCCTTTCTTTGATGAATTTTGCAGTATTTACACATCAAACACAGCTCGTTAGAGCAGGAGGCCTCAAGAGATGCTCAAGTGAAACTGTTTCACAAAAGAATTCTACTTTACTTTATCTACAGTGACATCAACTTACAGAGGTATAAGGACTGAATGGGAAAAACAATTGCAGTTATTCACAAATTACATGAACAAACCAAAAGCATTTTCCAATGATTCACTGAACTGTATAATTCATGTATAAAAAATACTTCTAAGTATGTTTTACATAAATACGTAAAAACTCATAAAATTTGCAAATGAACAATTGGGCCTGGACAAAGGTTAGTAAGGTTAATGGATCTAAAAACCATACACCAGAAACAAGCATTCCTATACTCTAGTCACAACAAATTACAAAATATAATTTAAAAATATTAACTAGAGCAACAAAAACTACCAGTACAAAGAAACAAAACAGGTATGAGACCCTTGCAGAGAAAATTATAAAACTTTTTTCAAAGACATTAAAAATACCTAGATAAAAGGAGAGATAAACTATATTCTTGTTGTAAAGATGCCATTTCTGTATCTATAATCTACAACTAAAATGTAGTTCTAATCAAAATTTCAGTTTCTTAGAGACCATATTAACCTTATCTCAAAATTCATATGAAAAAGTAAATAGCAAAGACCATACTTTTGAGGGAGAGGAATAAGGAAGGGGTCTTTCCCTATCAAATATCAGATACATTATAAAACTACAGTAATTAACAGTGTAATACTAGTGTAGAAGAGACAAATAGACCAGTGGAACAGAACAGAAAATCTAAAAACAGATACATAAATATATACATACATAACAACTTGGTATATTATAGAGACAGCATTATAAATCTGTGGAGAAAGAACAGACAACACAGTAAACAGTCCTGAACTACTTATTAATCATTCAGAAAAAAATGAAGACCTCTACATAGTACAATACATAAAAATGAATTCAAAGTGAGTCATAAATCTAATTCTGAAGATTACAAGAATTTTATAGGAAGATATACTAGAACAGGGAGAAGGCAATGGCAACCCACTCCAGTGTTCTTGCCTGGAGAATCCCAGGGACGGGGGAGCCTG
>NW_011494950.1:6948127-6948328 GCF_000754665.1 Bison bison bison | reverse complement strand
TGAGTCGGTGATGCCACCCAACCATCTCATCCTCTGTCATCCCCTTCTCCTCCTGCCCTCAATCTTTCCCAGCATCAGGGTCTTTTCAAATAAGTCAGCTCTTCATACCAAGTGGCCAAAGTACTGGAGTTTCAGCTTCAACATCAGTCCTTCCAAGGAACACCCAGGACTGATATCCTTTAGGATGGACTGGTTGGATCT
>NW_011494950.1:6945793-6947906 GCF_000754665.1 Bison bison bison | reverse complement strand
GCAACTATTTCTATCTGCCCCCCTTTTCTAGCTTGTCTAGACCAGAGTGGCCTCCAACTGTCCATTTCTTCAGGTAGTTCCCAAGCTCAAGACTAGATGACCTACATGGTCTAGATGACCACCTGCTCTCTGGTCCCAACATCCAGAGGATTCTCATCCACTGCCAGGTTAACTGCTACTTCTATGGAAAATAAGTTCTTCCCATGGGCCCTTCCAGGAGGTCTTCTCTGAACCTTGCCCCAGGATGGGTTAGAGATACCCTCCTCCATATTGCTACTGAAAGTACCACACCCTGGTCTCATCATCAGAATATTCCCTGTTGCAATGCCTGTGTCTATCTCACCCACCAGACTCAGTAGAAAATACATCTAATTCAACTACACCTGCTTATTTTGCAGCAAAGAGTCTATCTATATCACTACATTTTAACTTATTTTCTTTATTAACAGTTTCTAGCTAATTTTTCTAAGGTTTGCAATCAACTGATCTTCTCCATTGGTATCCTAGCACTTCTAACATTCTCAGACTACGTACGTTTTCCTCTCTCATCTACTATGGCTTCCCCCTTTGTTCACTCACATTTTTTGTCTACCAGGGCCTTGGGAAAATATTTTTCTAATAACCAAGAAAACAAATAGAGGAAATGAAAAGTAGGAAGGTATGCTCATTGCCTCCTGAAGTTATCTGTTCACTATTCTCCTTCCCACCTAGAATCTCTCCTTTGTGATCTCCAGGATCCCCTCCTCCTTGAAAAATAAGCTCAAAACACCCTTCAGTGATGTATAGAACACACCCTTCACCTCCAAGCCATAAACGGAGCCTGAGCCTGCTGGATCTCCCACATCCCTGGTCGCAAAATTCCCAACTGGTAAACTACACACACTGGTATGTGAAACCTCTGCATAACATAGTACTCAAGCAACATCTGTCAGACGGACATTCTCAGGTGGCTTGCCCTGTGAAAGAGAGCAAAGCCCAATGTGTCATAAAAGATAACAGGCCCCTACACTAACTGTACTATAGGACTACACTGTAGTGTCCAACTGGTAATAAAGAGGATGTTTTCTAGAACATAGAATAACAAAAGTTATTCTACAATAATTTTTCCATGTGAGTATGTATGAAAATGCAGCCAGAGCATTAAACAGACTGACACAAACAGAAGCCAAAGGATGAAAGGACATCAAGTGGAGAAGCACAATAAATATGCCACTGCTTTCAATATCTTGAAAATTCTAATTCTCAACATACATAGAGAAAACAGAAATAATAACAGTAAAAAGTAAAGAAACAGTGAACTAAAATATGAAATAAGCACCTCCTAATTTTAAATATGCTCTCAGGATCTTCCCAACCCAGGGACTGAACCTGTGTCTCTTACATCTCTTACACTGGCAAATGGGTTCTTTACCACTAGTGGAACCTGGGAAGCCCAATTTTAAATATGCTGTAATATTAATGAAATAACTTATATATAGTCAGATCCAAGAAGTACATTAAATACTAACTTTAAGGTTTAGAGCTATTATTCTATTATTAGTTTTAAAATAAAAAATCAATAATACATATGCATAATATTTCACATCTTAATATAAAACATTTTGTCAATTTTCTGAAAGTTGATAAACTCAATTTTTGACCACTGTAAGTGTATTTCCACTAAATTCAGGTAATTCAAGGTGTGCCATAAACAAACAAGCATAAAAAATGAGACTCTGGACAGGAGGACTGTACTGGAGTGGGTTGCCATTGCCTTCTCCAAAAGAATGCATAGAACCATGCAAAACTCAGTAGAACAAAGGAACTAGGGGGAAAAAACAGGAGTATTAGTAGGACTGGACCTACCCTTGGTGGGTGGGGGACTTGAAGCAGGGATCCAATCCCTACCGCAGGGCAACTGTCTGAGTCAGAGGAGAAACATTTGAGGCTGAGAGTGAAACAGCTGATCTGTGGCAGCCTAAATGGAATGAGAATCAGACAGTCCTTGCCGCAGCCATACATATGGTAAGCAGGAACGCGGGTGTCCTGGAAGTGGCAGCAGCTAGGAGCTGGAGTTTAGGGATTGTGGAGCAATCCCAGGGCAAGGGCTGCTGTTGACTGCAGCAAGATGGAT
>NW_011494950.1:6943808-6944611 GCF_000754665.1 Bison bison bison | reverse complement strand
AGGACCAGATTAGAATCTGAAGAGCCCTGACGGCAGGTCCAAAGATCAGTACCCTATTGGAGGGCATCCTAGGGAGGTAAGGTGGATGGTGATTCCCAGCACGGGAAAGGACTCTGACAGTAGAGAATCAAAAAAAAAAGAAACATTTATTATTCTTATTTTTTGACTTGTTCTGTAGATTCTTTTGGATTTTTTTTTTTTTTTCATTTTTTTTCCCCTTCCCCCCTGCCACCCCCACCCTGGTCTGTTGTGGTTGTCGATTTTATTGGCACTAAGAAATCCAATGAAACTTTTGAGCTTTTTCTGTTTTCTCACTCACATTTTTTATTGTTGTCATAAACTTCTGCCTCTACATTAGGCTTTTGCAGTTGTATGGAGTTTTCCTTTTTTTCATTTTAATTTTTAAAACCTATTTTTATTTTTTCCAAATTTATTCCTTTCTTTGCTTTTCCTACTGTTCTTTTCCCCTTGTAGTTAATCTTTAATGTATATAAATCCTCTTCATCTCACTCTATTTAACTTATCTGTTCTTTCTTTCTTTCCTTTCCTCTCAACATATTTGTTAGTTTTGTTTTCATTGCTTTATTCCCCACTTGGCACCTTGCTTTATTTTTGTTTTCCAGTTTGTGCTTAAGTTAGTTTTGTTCTTAACTGGTAAACATAATTTTTTCTTTCCTTTGTTCGCCAGATCAATCTACTGTACTGTATTTTTGTTGGACTGTTTTCACTTTGCTCATGGGTATATATGTGTATATTCCATTATTTTAATTATCACTTGCCTGATTTTGTAACTGCCATTTGTC
>NW_011494950.1:6939885-6943708 GCF_000754665.1 Bison bison bison | reverse complement strand
ATGAGAACTCACACAAAGGAAACCACTTGAATACAAGACCCGGCATTACCCAACCACCAGTAGCACCCTGTGCAGGACGCCTCATCCAAACAACAAACAAAAAAACACAAACCCAATCATCAGTAGACAGGAGTACCACCTCAGACAGTTTTGCCCATCAGAGGAAAAACAAACAAACAAACAAAAACTCAGCACAAATATCACCCTATACAAAGCTCACACAAACCACTGGACCAACCTGAGGAAGGCAAAAACCAAAAGGAAGAAAGAACTCAATCTTCTTCAAGGAAAGCCTAGGAAAAAGAGACCTCAAACACAATAACTTTAAAAAAAATGAAAAGGCAGTGAAATACTGCACAAATAAAGGAACAAACTAAAAAAACAGAAGTCCAAATAAATGAAGAGGAAATAGGAAAATTACCTGAAAAATAATCAGAATAATGACAGCAAAGATGATCAAAAACCTTGAAAACAAAATGGAGAAAATGCAAGAATCAATTAACAGAGACCTAGAAGAATTAAAGACTAAGCATACAGAGACAAACAACACAATTACTGAAACTAAAAATACTTTAGAAGGAATCAATAGCAGAAAATCTGAAGCAGAAGAACAAATCAGTGAGCTGGAAGATAAAATGGTGAAAATAAGAGCAGAATAGAGTAAAAAGAATGAAAAGAGCTAAGGACAGTCTCACAGACCTCTGGAACCATATCAAATGCACCAACATACGAATTATACAAGTCTCAGAAGAAGAAGAGAAAAAGAAAGGGTATAAGAAAATTTTTGAAGAGATTATACTTGAAAAATGCCCCAACATGGAAAAGGAAATAGTCAATCAAGTCCAAGAGGCACAAAGAGTCCCATACAGGATAAACCCAAGGAGAAACAGGCCAAGACACATACTAATCAAACTAACAAAGACTAAACACAAAGAAAGAGTATTAAAAACAGCAAAGGAGAAGCAACAAGTAACATACAAGGGAAACGCCATATGCTTAACAGCTGATCTTTCAGCAGAAACTCTGCAGGCCAGAAGAGAATGGTAGGATATATTTAAAGTATTGAAAGGGAAAAATCTACAACCAAGATTACTGTACCTGGCAAGGATCTCATTCAAAATTGGAGAAATAAAAAGCTTTTCAGACAAGCAAAAGTTAAGACAATTCAGTACCACCAAACTGGCTTCACAACAGATGTTAAACGGACTTACATAGTCAAGAAATACAACAGAAGAAAAAAGGTCTACAAAATCAACCCCAAACAATTAGAAAATGGCAACAGGAACATATATGTCAATAATTACTTTAAATGTAAATGGATTAAATGCTCTGACCAAAAGACACAGACTGGCTGAATGAATACAAAAACAAGATGCAATATATGCTGTCTACAAGAAACCCACTTCAGACCTCAAGACACATACAGACTGAAAGTGACAGGATGGAAAATTAGATTCCATGCAAATGGGAAGCAAAAGAAAGCTGGAGCAGTAATCCTCATATCAGACAAAATAGGCCTTAAAATAAAGATTACAAGAAATAAGGAAGGACACTGCATAATGATCAAGGGATCAATCCAAGAGGAAGACATAACAATTGTAAATATCTATGCACCCAACATAGGAGCACCTCAATACATAAAACAAACACTAACAGACATAAAAGGAGAAATTGACAGTAACACAGTAATAATAGGACATTTTAACACCCCACTCACACCAATGGACAGATCATCAAAACAGAAAATTACTAAGGAAACACAAGTCTTAAATGATACATTAGATCAGATGGATCTCATTGATATCTTCAGGACATTCCATCCAAATGCGGAATACACCTTCTTCTCAAGGGCACATGGAACATTCTCCAGGATAGACTACATCCTGGCTCACAAATCAAAGCTCAGTAAATTTAAGAAAACTGAAATTGTATCAAGCATTTTCTCTGACCACAATGCTATGAAACTAGATATCAATTACAAGACAAAAACTGTAAGAAACCCAAACACGTGGAGATTAAATAACATGTTTCTAAATAACTAACAGGTTACTGAAGAAATCAAAATGGAAATAAAAAGATTTCTAGAAACAAATGACAATGAATACAGGACAACTCAAAACCTATGGGATGCAGCAAAAGCAGTTCTAAGAGGGAAGTTTATAGTAATACAATCCTACCTCAAGAAACAAGAAAAACATCGAAGAGGCAACCTAACTTTACAGCTAAAGCAACTGGAAAAAGAAGAAAAAATCCCAAAATTAGAAGGAAGAAATCATAAAGAACAAGCAGAAATAAATGAAAAAGAAATGAAAGAAAAAATAGTAAAGAGTAATAAAACTAAAAGCTGGCTGTTTGAGAGGATAAACACAATTGGCAAATCCTTAGCCAGACTCATCAAGAAAGAGAGAAGAATCAAATCAACAAAATTAGAAATGAAAAAGGAGAGGTTACAATAGACAATGAAGAAATACAAAGGACTAAAAGAGACTATTACGAACAACTATATGGCAATAAAATGTATAACCTAGAAGAAATGGACACATTCTTAGAAAAGTTCAATCTTCCAAGACTGAACCAGGGAGAAATAGAAATTATGAGCAACCCAATTACAAGCACTGAAATTGAAGCTGTGATCCAAAATCTCCCAAAAATCAAAAGCCCAGGACCAGATGGCTTCACAGGAGAATTCTATCAAACATTTAGAGAAGAGCTAATGCCGATCCTTCTAAAACTCTGTCAAAAAATGGCAGACCTATACAATATTGTAAAGTAACTAGCCTCCAATTAAAATAAATAAATTTATAATAAAAAAAATGGCAGAGGAAGGATCACTTCCCAATGCATTCTATGAGGCCACCATCACCCTGATACCAAAACCGGACAAAGACAACATACAAACAGAAAACTAAAGGCCAATATCACTGATGAACATAGATGCAAAAATTCTCAATAAAATTTTAGCAAACAATTCAGCAACACATCAAAAAGCTCATACACCATGATCAAGTTGGGTTTATTCCAGGGATCCAAGGATTCAATATATGGAAATCAATCAATGTGATGCACCATATTAACAAATTGAAAGATAAAAACCATATAATCACCTCAATAGATGCAGAAAAAGCCTTTGACAAAATTCACCAACAACTTATGATTAAAACTCTTCAAAAAATGGGCATAGAAGGAACCTAACTGAACATAGTAAAGACCATATATAATAAGCCTACAGCAAACATTATTCTTAATGGTGAAAAACTGAAAGCATTCCCCCTAAGATCAGGAACATGACAAGAGTGTCCACATTCACCACTATTATTTAACATAGTTTTGGAAGTTCCAGTTTCAGCAATCAGAGAAGAAAAAGAAATAAAAGGATTTGAGATCAAAAAAGAAGTAAAGCTCTGTTTGCAGATGACATCACTTGCATTTCTATATACTAACAAGGAAAAATCAGAAAGAGAAATAAAGGAATCAATCCCATTCACCATTGCAACAAAAAAGAATTAAATATCTAGGAATAGACTTACCTAAGGAGACAAAAGAACTGTACACAGAAAATTATAAGACACTAATGAAAGAAATTAAAGATGACGTAAACAGATGGAGAGATATTCCATGATCCTGGTTAGGAAGAATCAATATTGCGAAAATAACCAAATATACTATCAAAATATACTACCAAATGCAATCTACAAATGTAATGCAATCCCTATCAAATTACCAGTGGCATTTTTCACAGAACTGGAACAAAAAAATTTCACAATTCATATGGAAATACAAAAGACCCCGAATAGCCAAAGCAGTCCTGAGAAAGAATGGAGCT
>NW_011494950.1:6939379-6939665 GCF_000754665.1 Bison bison bison | reverse complement strand
ATATGTATCCCTATGGCTGATTCATGTTGAGGTTTGACAGGAGACAGCAAAATTCTGTAAAGCAATTATCCTTCAACAAAAAAATAAATTATTTTAAAAAATAAATAAAAATTTAAAAGCAACTTTCTAGACCCCGAGACAATTTAGAAGACAATGCCTTTCCCCAGTATTAGAAATGTAAGGCATTTTAAAGTTGAATATGCATCTTCCAGAGAGTTTGGTTTCTGTTGAGCATGATTGTATGAAAAGATCAAACCCCAAATAAATAAGAGAAGAAACTGAAAAA
>NW_011494950.1:6937958-6939279 GCF_000754665.1 Bison bison bison | reverse complement strand
TTTTGAGAAAGGAGACAAGAATATACAATGGGGCAAAGACAGCCTCTTCAATAAATGGTGCTGGGAAAAATGGAAAGCTACATGTAAAAGAATGAAATTAGAATACTTCCTAACACCATACACAAAAATAAACTCAAAATGGATTAAAGACCTAAATGTAAGGTCAGAAATTATAAAACTCTTAGAGGAAAACATAGGCAGAACATTCGATGACATAAATCAAAGCAACATCCTCTATAACCCACCTCCTAGAGTAACGAAAATAAAAACAAAAGTAAAGAAGTAGAACCTGATTAAACTTAAAAGTGTTTACACAGCAAAGGAAACCATAAGCAAGGTGAAAAGACAACCCTCAGAGTGGGAGAAAATAATAGCAAATGAAACAACTGACCAAGGATTAATTCCCAAAATATACAAGCAGCTCATACAACTCAATACCAGGAAAACAAACAACCCAATCAAAAAGTGGGAAAAAGACCTAAACACACAAAGAAGACATACAGATGGCTCACAAACACATGAAAAGATGCTCAACATCACTCATTATTAGAGAATGTAAATCAAAACTACAATGAGATATCACCTCACACCAGTCAGAATGGCTGTTATCAAAAAGTCTACAAACAATAAATGCTGGAAAGGGTGTGCAGAAAAGGGAACACTCTTGCACTGTTGGTGGGAATGTAAATTGATACAGCCACTATGGAAGACAGTATGGAGATTCCTTAAAAAACTAGGAAGAAAATCACCATATAACCCAGGATCCCACTCCTAGGCATATACCCTGAGGAAACCAGAACTGAAAGAGACATATGTAGCCTATTGTTCATTGCAGCACTATTTACAATAGCTAGAATATGGAAGCAACCTAGATGTCCGACAGATGAATAGATAAAGAAGTTGTGGTATATACACACAATGGAATATTACTCAGCCATAAAAAGGAATGCATTTGAGTCAGTACTAATGAGGTGGATGAACCTAGAACCTATTACACAGAGTGAAGTGAGTCAGAAAGAGAAATATACATACCATATTCTAACACATATATATGGAATCTAAAAAAATGGAACCAAAGAATTTATTTACAGGGCAACAATGGAGAAACAGACATAGAGAATTGACTTATGGACTTATTGACTTATGGGAGGAGACGGTGAGATGTATGGAAAGAGTAACACGGAAACTTACATACCATACGTAAAACAGATAGCCAACAGGAATTTGCTATATGGCTCAGGAAACTCAAACAGGGGCTCTAGAGAGGTGGAATGGGGAGGGTGATGAGAAGGAGCTTCAAAAGGGAGGGGATATATGTATC
>NW_011494950.1:6937192-6937858 GCF_000754665.1 Bison bison bison | reverse complement strand
CCAAAGACACAGGGTCATCTAAGTCTTTATATCTTATTATCCACATATGCTAATTATCTCTGATCAATTCCTGGTTTCAGTTCTTGAGCCCTGAGTATGAGGAAGAGTTAACTGAGTTAGAGTCCACACACAGAACCCCTGGCTAATTGCTAAGATCATTGTTTGGACCATCCAAGAAAGAGGAGTATTGTAGGATGGTAACCCAGGTTATCTGCATTCTCAAATGGCCTCAAAGGCTGAGCAACCACACTGAATTCTATGGCCCAATTCTTGGGCCTAGCAATTCTGGGAAAGATAGGACCAAACCAAGGTTCTCTACTGAAGCAGTTAAGGGCAACTGTTCCAGGAGAAAGGTAAGATTGTAATCAAGTCCCCCATATTCACAGCAAATCACGAGTCCTTGGCTATCTCTGATCCCCTCCAAGCCATAGTATTCTGGCCTCAAAACTAGGGGAGAAAAGAACCAAAGTATGAATCCTCATATACTTTTACTGGGAGTCAAAACTGGTGCAATCCTTTTGAAAATCAACTTTCCATTATCTTTTAATTATCTCTTAAAGTTATCTTTTAAGGTTAAAAAGCAATGACATCACTTTGCCAACAAAGATCCATATAGTCAAAATTATGGTTTTTCTAGTAGTCATGTACAGATGTGAGAGTTGGACC
>NW_011494950.1:6935182-6936576 GCF_000754665.1 Bison bison bison | reverse complement strand
GAAAAAGATGAGATCGTTAGATACCATCACCAACTCAATGGACAGGAGTTTGAGCAAACTGTGGGAGATAATGAAGGACAGGGAAGCCTGGCTTGCTATAGTCCATGGGGTTACAAAGAGTCGGACATGACTGAGTGACTGAAGAACAACAACAAAGTAAAGTTGAAGATATGCATAAACTATTACTAGCAAATCCCTCTCCCAGATATGTATCTCAAGCACATGTGGAACAGGAGCAGTACTGTTCACAACAGCCAAAAACTGAAAGCAATCCAAATGTTCATAAGTAGTAGAATGCACAAGTAGGTGTGCATGTGGAAACGTGTCTGTATACACATGTGAAGAAATGATTACCATAAAAGGCAAGTCAGGATAAATGGTTACCTCTGAGAGAGAACCATTACCTCTGGTAGAGAATTGAGGCTTCTAGATAACTTGCAATGTTCTATATTTGGTGTTGAAAGGTTCTTTTATGGGTGTTTACTTTATAATTACTCATTTCAGTGTACTTTTACACTTTATGCAACTTTTGGTATTTTTATTATATTACACAATATGAAAAACATTAAAAAAAAAAGAATCTAGGGCCTTCATATAGAACTCCTTTAAAGCATCCCCTAAGAGCATGTGTTCTCAATCTCATAAGGGATGATATAAAAAGCATCCACCCCTTTGTGAAAGCTATAGGCACTGGTTATCCACATTCATTTATAATAGAATTCTTAGAACGGGAAGCCCGGGCAGGCTACGGTCCTACCAGCAGTGCCATTTCCCTGAGAGTTGCTAAGGGCAGTTGTTCAAGTCCCTCCAAGCACAGGAATCGGTGAACAGAATGCTATCTTAGCTTCCCTTACATTCAAGATTTTACCACCAGTTTTTTCCTAGTCCTGGTTTTTGGCCAAAAAAAAAAAAAAAGTTTGTGAAGCAAAGACAAAGTTGAAACAAGGCCAGGACCATCCAAGGGATCTGGTGCAAAGCTGCTTCCATCCTCCTCCCTTCTGTAAAAATCTCCATTCCTATCAAAGGATAGGAATGTCCTATCCTTTGTCCAATCAATGTCATATCCAATGTCCAATCAATGTCATACCATGTGCTTCTCAGCCACACTCACCCCTTCTTCTACAAAATAGAGCATCTTTCTCACCTTCCTCTCCACTCTTAAACCCTGTATCTTTCCCCATCTTTGATGATCCCATGGCTAGCTTGTTCATCTCCCAGTTTCACAGTTCCTTGACCTCCTCCACTCCAATTCACCCACCCACAGAACCTTCTCATCATTCAGAACTACTTTTCCTCTGAAATCTTAAACTCCAATATCCTACTCTGACCATAATTTCTTATTCGCAATTCCACCTTTTAAACATCCACTCTTTGAGCTTTGAAGTTGCCATACA
>NW_011494950.1:6932780-6934305 GCF_000754665.1 Bison bison bison | reverse complement strand
AGGCATGGAGCTATAGAAAATTACTAAAAGGAGACATCAAAACTAAGTTGATCTTTGCTAAACTGACTTGGGATTCTCGCTGAAGGCAGATCAGAGTGCTAAAATATCAAGCAAGGGTGGGGGGACTCTTGCTAAATTGACTTGGCAGGATTCTTTCTAAAACTGAGCTAAGTAGGCCAAGACAATGTCCAAGGATAAAGTTTAGTTGAAAAAAGGGCTCAAAGGAGCATGACTAATGTTAGGTCAAGGAGAATCTTTATTGTGGTTTCCCATCCCTCCGCCTTCCATGGGAAATGCTTCTCCACTGAAATATTCTAAAGTCTACATCCATGGCAATGAGACAGCCCCTGGATATACACCCACATACAGAATTATAAACACATAACACTACATCTATGTGTGTATGCACAGATCTATTTTAATATATTATTCTATATGTATGTGTGGTGTGTGGGACAGTCATGTGTGTGTGTATGTATATACATTATATATTCAACACTTTATATATACCTGTTGCATATAGTTCTATGTGTAATATATATAATCTATCGTGTGTATATATATACTCTATAGTATATATGTTATAACCTATTGTAATGCACACACACACACACACTTCTCCCACATGCTACACACATACCTGAGGTTCACTGTAACATGACATTCTTTCTCCTCTGTTTCTCCTCCTTATTATTCTCCTACTGCCCCATTCCTCCCCACCCAGCCAGTGTATCATCAGTACATCACAGGGGTGATTATATATCTTATCTGCTTTAGACAATTTCATTACTTCTCCTTCATAGCCTTCAGAGTGAAATCTCAGTTCTCTGACCTGACTTTTGGGGCTCTCAACATCCTGGACCCCATCCAGGTCTCCAATTTTGTCTCTCTTCCCCTACATAAAACTTATGTTTCAGTTATGACCAACTATATACATACCTTTCCTTAAATACATCAAGATCCCTCTGCCTCTTTCAGTTTCCTCTGACTGAAACCCTTCATAGCTCCTCTACCTTCATACTTCTTCTATTCATCCAATATCAAACATTAAAATTCTGAAAGAGATGGGAATACCAGACCACCTGATCTGCCTCTTGATAAATTTGTATGCAGGTCAGGAAGCAACAGTTAAAACTGGACATGGTACAACAGACTGGTTCCAAATAGGAAAAGGAGTTCATCAAGGCTGTATATTGTCACCCTGCTTATTTAACTTATATGCAGAGTACATCATGAGAAACGCTGGACTGGAAGAAACCCAAGCTGGAATCAAGACTGCCAGGAGAAATATCAATAACCTCAGATATGCAGATGACACCACCCTTATGGCAGAAAGTGCAGAGGAACTAAAAAGCCTCTTGATGAAAGTGAAAGAGGAGAGTGAAAAAGTTGGCTTAAAGCTCAACATTCAGAAAACAAAGATCATGGCATCCAGTCCCATCACTTCATGGGAAATAGATGGGGAAACAGTGGAAACAGTGTCAGACTTTATTTTTCTGGGCTCCAAAATCACTACAGATGGTGA
>NW_011494950.1:6930566-6931994 GCF_000754665.1 Bison bison bison | reverse complement strand
GGTGATGGACAGGGAGGCCTGGCGTGCTGCGATTCATGGGGTCGCAAAGAGTCGGACACGACTGAGAGACTGATCTGATCTGATCTCCTCTTTCCAAGGCATTTTCAAATGCCCATTCTCTGCTGCCACAGACTGTCAATCCCACTTGCCTATGCCCACCAGAGTACCGATCATACTTTAGTCACTGACTGTTTATTCATATTACCACTATAATGAACCTTCATCAAGGACAAGAAACTAGTCAGATTTACCTTCACATCTCCTATACCAAACATAACACCATATATATCATTGTAAGTGAATTTTTGCTGAATGAATGAAAAACTACATAAATAAAGCCATTCAAATGTATTCAAAATAGAGAGGAAAAGAGCACATGACAAAAAAAATCTCCTGAGCATTCACATCTTGTTTTCTAAGTACCAATCCTTACTGAAAGAATACACGATTCCTTGCAAAATGACTGATTCCAGCACTGGGGCAGACAGTGTACATGATGAGCCTAAAATGTATCAGAGAGCAATGAAGTCAAGATCTAATGAATTCTTGTCAAATGATACAGGAAACAAATGAAAACTACTTCTAATTTCTAAAATGGCACAATTTGTTTGATCCCTCTGAGCATCTCTGGCGGGTGTGAGGTATGATTCTAAACATGATTTTGCCTCCCTACTGCCTTGTTGGGGTTTTTCCTTTGCCCTTGGACGTGGGGTATCTTTTTTGGTGGGATCCAACATTCTCCTGTCAATGGTTGTTCAGAGTGAGTTGCAGTTTTAGAGTTCTCACAGGAGAAGATGAATGCACATCCTTCAACTCCACCATCTTGAATAATCCCCATTAAACCCATACTCCCGCTTTGGGCGAATTTAATTCAGGAGACCACTGTATCTACTACTGTGGGCAAGAATCCCTTAGAAGAAATGGACTAGCCCTCACATTCAACAAAGGAGTCCAAAATGCAGTATTTGGGTACAATGTTAAAAACGACAGAGTGATCTCTGCTGGTTTCCAAGGCAAAACATTCAATACCACAGTAATACAAGTCTATGCCCCAACCACCAGTGCCGAATAAGCTGAAGTTGAAAGGTTCTATGATGAGCTACAAGACCTTCTAGAACTAACAACAAAAGAAAGATGCCCTTTTCATCATAGGGGACTGGAATGCAAAACTAGGAAGTCAAGAGATACCTAGAGTAACAGGCAAGTTTGGCCTTGGAGTACAAAATGAAGCAGGGCAAAACAGATGTGCAGATAGCACCACCCTTATGGCAGAAAGCAAAGAACTGAATAGCCTCTTGATGAAAGTGAAAGAGGAGAGTGAAAAAGATGGCTTAAAACTCAACATTCAGAAAACTAAGTTCATGGCATCTGGTCTCATCATTTCATGGCAAATAGATGGGGAAACAATGAAAACAGTGAGAGACTTTA
>NW_011494950.1:6929139-6930159 GCF_000754665.1 Bison bison bison | reverse complement strand
AGTAATCAATATCTTATAATAACCTCTAATGGAAAATAATCAGAATAAATATATGTCTGTAACTGAATCACTTTGCTGTAGACCTGAAACTAACACAGCATTGTAAACCAACTATACCTCAGTGAAAAATTTTAATCACAATGGATACACATTAAATACATAAAAATCCATGAATTCTTAATGATATTAAGCAATGAAGGTCTCTAGGAAATCAATTCTGAAAACTGATATATGAAAAAAAGCATTTATCCTTTGTTTTAAATGTTAACAGTTTTTAACTTAACTACAGTTAATTTATACTGTTGTGTTAGTTTCAAGTGTATGGTAAAGTGACTCAGTTATATACACATATGTGTATGTATATATAGCTTTTCACATTCTTTTCCATTATAAGTTATTATGAGATACTGAGCACAGTTCCCTGTACTACACAATAGGATCTTGCTGTTTATCTGTTTTATAAATAGTAGTGTATATTTTAATCCCAAACTTCTAATTTATCTCTTGCTCCCCTAATCCTACTATCCCATTTGGTAAACGTCAGTTTGTTTTCTATGTCTGTGAGTCTATTTCTGTTCATAAATCTTGAGTTTCTTTTAATGAAACATAAATTAGAACAAAAAAACATATCTGGCAAGGAAAAGTTCTCCTTTATAAAATAATCCCAGCTAATAAATGCAGAATAACTGGTAGAATTCTACCACTACTTTACAACCACTACTGAAATACTGAATTTAGACAGTTATCTCCAATGGCTCTGAAAATCAACAGGAGAAAGGTTGGGAGGAAATGCTACAATGGAGGGATCAGGCTGAGATCACCTGAAAACACAAATCAACCCCAGCATCAGTTAAAAAGATAAAATCACCCATGAGGTATTGCAATAAAAAGTGCATTACACTGCCTGAGATGATTCTTACCTTTAAAAAAATAATTAAACTGAAGCTAATCAAGCCTCTAGCTCTAAATTCCAGTGAAGAGGAAATATGGGAAGGAGAAAACAATAAAAACCACATCAAA
>NW_011494950.1:6928356-6929039 GCF_000754665.1 Bison bison bison | reverse complement strand
GGATTTACAGGAAAAGAGACTCAAGAGAAAACCAGCCAGTAGCAATAAATGGTCTTTTTTGGATATAGATTTAACAAAGCTACTGTAAATAGACATTTTTCAGACAATCATGGAAATCTGAATATGAACTGAGTATTAGATAATATAAAGCATTACTGTTAATCTTATTAAGTATAACAGCCTCAGTTCAGTTCAGTCACTCAGTCGTGTCTGACTCTTTGCGACCCCATGAATCGCAGCACGCCAGGCCCTCCTGTCTATCACCAACTCCCGGAGTTCACTCAGACTCACGTCCATTGAGTCAGTGATGCCATCCACGCATCTCATCCTCTGTCGTCCCCTTGTGGTTCCTTATTTAACACACCTATGACTTAAGGATCCATAATGAGTTATTTATCTGTCCAATGACATAGTGGCTGAGTGCTGTTTTCTCAAATACCCCAGTGAGAAAAGTGGGTGAGGAGAAAAAATAAAACGAAATTGGTTAAACAGTATTAATTGTTGAAGCTTGGGAAAGGATTATGCATGGTTATGTGTGGTGCATGTGCTTACTACTTTCTTCTTTAAAACTATTTGAAAATTTCAGGAATAAAAGAAAAAAAAAAACAGAAGCCAACGTGAAGGAGTTTCATATGACTACTTCCAAACCAGACAGTTTGAGCAACAGAAGAAGTAATGACTTG
>NW_011494950.1:6926987-6927816 GCF_000754665.1 Bison bison bison | reverse complement strand
TGGGAAAAGTATCAAATTGACCTATTAAACTGGTATCTGAATCAAAATGCCAAGGATTTTTGTGAAAACTGACAAGCTGATTCTAAAATGTGTGCATGCTAAGTCAATTCTGGCGTGTCCAACTCTTGGCAACCCTAGAGACCGCAGCCCTTCAGTCTCCTCTGTCCATGGGATTCTCCAGGCATGAATACTGAAGTGGGTTGCCATGCCCTCCTCCACTGGATGTTCCTGACGGATCAAACCCACATCTCTTAAGTCTTCTGCATTGGCAAGCAGGTTCTTTACAACTAGTGCCACATGGGAAGCCCTCTAAAAAATATATACGGGTGAAAATGAGTATAATAACCAAATCAATCTATAGATTCAATGCAATCTGTATCAAGCTACCAATGGTATTTTTCACAGAAGTAGAACAAATTATTTCACAATTTGTATGGAAATACAAAAAACCTTGAAAAGCCAAAGCAATCTTGAGAAAAGAATGGAACTGGAGGAATCAACCTGCCTGAATTCAGACTATACTACAAAGCTACAGTCATCAAGACAGTATGGTACTGGCACAAAGACAGAAATATAGATCAATGGAACAAAATAGAAAGCCCAGAGATAAATCCACACACCTACGGACACCTTATCTTTGACAAAGGAGGCAAAAATACACAATGGATTAAAGACAATCTCTTTAACAAGTGGTGCTGGGAAAACTGGTTAACCACCTGTAAAAGAATGAAACTAAAACACTTTCTAACACCATACACAAAAATAAACTCAAAATGGATTAAAGATCTAAACATAAGACCAGAAACTATAAAACTCCTAGAGGAAAACA
>NW_011494950.1:6925979-6926544 GCF_000754665.1 Bison bison bison | reverse complement strand
TGGAAATAGAACTGCCATTTGACCTAGCAATCCCACTGCTGGGCATACACATCGAGGAAACCAGAATTGAAAGAGACACATGTACCCCAATGTTCATGACAGCACTGTTTACATGGAAGCTAGGACATGGAAGCAACCTAGATGTCCATCGGCAGATGAATGGATAAGAAAGCTGTGGTACATATACACAATACAATATTACTCAGCTATTAAAAACAATGCATTTGAACCAGTTGTAATGAGGTGGATGAAACTGGAGCCTACTATACAGAGTGAGGTAAGTCAGAAAGAAAAACTCCAATATAGTACATTAATGCATACATATGGAATTTAGAAAGATGGCAACAATGACCATATATGTGAGACAGCAAAAGAGACACAAATATAAAGAACAGACTTTTGGACTCGGTGGGAGAAGGTGAGGGTGGGATGATTTTAGAGAATAGCATTGAAACATGTATATTACCATATGTGAAATAGATCACCAGTCCAAGTTCGATGCATGAAACAGGGCAGACAAAGCCAGTGCACTGGAACAACCCTGAGGGATGGGATGGGGAGGGGT
>NW_011494950.1:6924103-6925561 GCF_000754665.1 Bison bison bison | reverse complement strand
AGGATGATCTTTTCAATAAATGGTATTGAATTGCTGGATGTCTGTTTCAAAACAACAACACAACAACAATGGGCCTTTATCCATATATCATACTGGCAACATACAATAAAATCAGTATCAAATGAACTAGAAATATAAATGAGATTAAACAATAACATCACATAGAAAAACATCTCTATGACTTTGAGAAAGGCAAAGATTTCTTAACCAGGACAAACAAGCACTACCCATATAGAGGAAAAATTATGAACTCAACAATATTAAAATTGAGATACAAGCATATCTTGTTTTACTGTGCTTCACAAATACTGCATTTTTTACAAATTAAAGGTCTGTGGCAACCCTGTTGATGCTGGTTAACACTTTTTAGTAATAAAGTATTTTTTAATTAAGGTATATTCTTTTTTAGACAGTGCTATTGCACACTTGGGAGTTTCCCAGGTGGCCAATGCGGGAGACACAGATTTTGGGCTGGGAAGATCCCCTGGAGGAGGAAATGGCAACCCACTCCAGTAGTCTTGCCTGAAATCTGGTGGGTTACAGTCCATGGGGTCGCAAAGAGTTGGACAAGACTTAACGACTGAGCATGCATGCATTGCACACTTACTTGACTACAGCATAGTGCAAAATTGACTTTTAAACGCACTTGAAACCAAAAAATGTGTATGATTTGTTTTATTGTGATATTCACTTTACTGCAATGGTAGTAGCAAACCTGCAATATCTCCAAAATGTGGTTGTATTCAGTTCATCAAAAGACACCATTAAGAGTCTGAAAGTGCAAGCAATTGAAAATTTGCAATAAACAGATCTAACAAAGTATTCACATTCTTACTAAAGAAAGATCTTCTACAGAACAATAAGAAAAGGATGGTCCAGGAGAAAAAGTGGTCAAAAGACTTGAATAGGTACCTTGAAAAAAAGATATCTAAGCCAACAAACAGGAAAAGATGCACATTTATCAGCAGATATATGCAAAATAAAACCATAAGATACTATTAATAACCACTAGAATGGTTACATATTTTTTCCTTAAAAAGACAACACAGTATGTGTTGGCAATATTCTAGAGCACTGGAACTCTTAAAATTTTCTATTAGGAGTTTTTTTAGTACAACTGCTTTGGAAAATTGGTTGGCAATACGTACTAAAGCTAATCTTATCCATAACCTATGAATTAATCAGTTCTACTCTTAGGTATATGTTCAACAGAAATCTGTGTATATATCACCAAAAGACATGTTGTAGAATGTTTATAGTACTATTTGCAGACCAAATAAAGATATAAACAACCAAATTGCCTATCAGTTGTGGCATATTCACACAATGGAATACAGAGCTATAAGAATGAAGGAATTACTACTACACTCAATAACTTGGCTCAGTATCAAAAACAAAATCTTAAGCCAAAGTCAACCACACACAAAAACATACCAAATCTTTATAAAGTCCCAAAAC
>NW_011494950.1:6923240-6924003 GCF_000754665.1 Bison bison bison | reverse complement strand
CCATGGATTTTTCAGGCAAGAATACTGAAGCAAGGTGCCATTCCTTCTCCAGGGGATCTTCCAGGACCAAGCATCGAACCTGCATTGCCTGCACTGGCAGGCAGATTCTTTAACAATGAGCCACCAGGGAAGCCCAACATGAATTTACAATTGATTTACAGTATTATATTAGTTTCAGGTGTATAGCATGGTGACTCAGATTATACTCCATTTAAAATTATTACAATATAATAGCTATAAATCCATGTGCTATACAATATATCCTTATTGCTTATCTATTTTATACATAGTAGTTTGTATCTCTTAATCCCATACCTGCTATTTGCCCCTCTCCCTACTGGTAACCACTAGTTTGTTTTCTATATCACCAAGTCTGTTTCTGTTTTGCTATATATATATTCATTTGTATTATTTTTTAGATTCCAAATATAAGTGATACCATAAAGTATCTGTATTTCTCTGTTTCACTAAGCATAATATTCTCTAGGTACATACAACACTGCTACAAATGGCAGAATTTCATTCTTTTTTATGGCTGAGTAATTGCAAAGCTTCACTGCTAGCTCAGTGGTAAAGAATCTGCCTGCCAATGTAGGAGATGCGAGTTGGATCCCTGGGTCAGGAAGATCCCCTTGAGAAGAAAATGGCAACCTACTCCAGTATTCTTGCTGGGAAATCCCCCAGACTGAGGAGCCTGGCGAGCTACAGTACAGGGGGTAGCAAAAGAGTCGGACACGACTTAGTGACTAAAGAACAATATTCC
>NW_011494950.1:6919212-6923039 GCF_000754665.1 Bison bison bison | reverse complement strand
CCATATCTTTATCCATTCATCTGCTGATGGACACTTGGGTCGTTTCCATATCCTGGCCATTGTAAATAGTACTGCTAAGAACACTGGAGTGCACACATCTTTCCAAATTAGTGTTTTCACTTTTTCCAGATATATACCATGAGTGGAATTGCTTGATCATGTGGTAGGTTACACAGTGGTGACAATGCTTTCAGCTGTACCCTTATGTATTCATACCCCAATAAAAGTTAAAAAGGAAAAAAAGAATAAAAAGTTTGAAAATGGGAAAAAAAATAAAGTAAAAAGTCATCACACTTTTCAGCTCTTAACATTTATAACTAGGAAGTAAATCAAGTACCTGATATAATCAGACTTGTGAAAGAGAGCTTACAAAATGAAATTTTTATATCCAGACTATGTCTAATAAAATTTTGTGTATTTTCTACTTCTCATTAATAAACAGAGACAGAGAGAGAGAAAGAGACAATCAGGCCAGGACTGAGTATCTGACAGACTTTAACTCCATTAACTCCACCATTTAGCAAGTTACTACCCACCTGAGTCTGGGTTTTGTCATCAGGAAAATGACAATGATGATACTGACTTTTAAACAGTGGTTCTGAACATTAATTAGGGAGCCAACTACATTAAAAAGGTTGTATATAAAAGACAGGCACTAAATTCATTTCAATTTACCACACCAAACATTTATGGGCAACATTACGAACATGCAGAGAAAAGAGCAGTGAGAGAGGAAAGCAAATATGCTGCAGGTTAGCATACAGTGCACCACAAATTAACACATTGAGGAAGAGGTGAGGATAGAGGCAGACATGTCTTCCCAGAGGGGCTGGTAACTGACAATTCACCTAAATGTAGCAAGAAGCTAGCCAGGAGAAAGACAATATGGGGAACCTACATGGACAGATTAGATCATTCGAGTAGGCAGTAAGTAAGTGTTACTCGCCCAGTTGTGCGGGACTCTTTGCAACCCCATGGACTGCAGCCCACCAGGCTCTTCTGTCCATAAGATTTTCCAGGTAAGGATACTGCAGTGGGTTGCCATTGGCTAGTGACCACAGGTAGAGGGGAGAAGAGGGAATGCTGGAAGCAAAATGACCAACAAATGCAAAGCCACTGTCATAAATATATCCCAGCTTCCCACTCATATATGTATAGTCTGTGCCCTCTTTTCCTTTAGATTTCTGCTCAAATGTCACAATACCAGGGAGGCCTTTCTGCCTTTCCTATCTAACATAGCACAACCCTCTCTATCACAACCTATTATATATTTATGATATATTCACTCATTGTCTCTCAACTATACTTAATCATCCCTTATTTTGGCAAGTCTAACACATTACAGAAGAGGGAATAAGTTGCTTATTCAAGGAGACTGCTAGTTAAATTCCTCCTTATAACCTGAAATACCCCTCACCCTCATTATAAATTTAATTTTCTCTCTTGGAATTGAAATAATAAATTGTGATAATTAATGAATAGTCTTGCAAGACAGTTTACACACAATAAATGGTGCAAAAACATAAATTCACATTGCAACAAATGAAAAAGACAAAATTCATATTGCACCAAATAGATAATACATGCATAGCTCCAAAAAAAAAAAAATCGCCTTAAAAATCTGTCAACTTGTTCTTCAATGTTGCTACTGAACACCAGGAAAATATTTACATAATAAACCCAAATCACATGAATTAATAAATTTGTGATTGGATGTCATATCTGTCAACCATTTCTGCCCTGTGAGAAATTCTAAAGATGGGAAAGCTTCCACCCTCTAAAGCTGACACCAAGTTATAAGCAAAACTCACTATGTTTGCCACTCAAAATTTGGAGATTCAGTTGTATACCAAAATTTTTTTATGTCATAGGCTGAAACCAGTGCAATATCTGATATGTGATTTCGTTTAGGGTAATAAATAAATACAAGTACATAATCTGAACAAGTTCCTACGTCTCTGAGAGCTCTAAAAATTTTCTGCTCCTTTGCTTATTTTTAAAGACAACAAAAACAGCCTTGCCCTTGAAATAGAAGCCACACCTGGTTTTATAAAGTATTAATAAATAATTCACTGTCCTCTGCAGAAGTAGGACCAAAGAGAATCAAAAGCCTTCAGGGGGAATAAAATACTGGGGCAAAAAAAGGGAAGAATGTAGGCTCAGACTAGGGGAAAGAAAACAGAAGTCTCTCAGTCGTTTCCGACTCTTTGCGACCCCATGGACTGTAGCCTATCAGGCTCCTCCGTCCATGGGATATTCCAGGCAAGAGTACTGGAGTGGGGTGCCATTTCCTTCTTCAGCGGATTTTCCCGACCCAGGGATCGAACCTAGGTCTCCCGCATTGCAGCAGACGCTTTACTGTCTGAGCCATCATGGAAGCCAGAGTCGGGGAAGAGGGTAGCAAAAGTTCTGAAGCTAAGAGGAGGGCGGGGTGGAAGGTGGGAGTAAGAGGTAGGAAAGAAAATCGATGGTACAGGGAATGACCCAAATTCATAAAGACCAGGAAGAGGATTCGAGATAAAGAGGTGAAGTGAAGAATAATCAGGCATAAAAGGACCATAAGAGTCAGAAGGAGGGGACGACGGCCAGCCATCTCCTGAGGAGTGAGAGAGTGGAGATAGAGATCAGAACCACAAGCGTCACAAACATCCTTCAGTGTACCCTGGAGATGAATTCTTTCCACCTCGTGGTGAAACAAAGAGGAAAGCGTTCCTGAAGTGTTTGGGGACTCACTTGTGAAAATTATCAATCCCTTTCTTTACACTCACCTTGGTGAAGAACACCGCGACAAGATGAAGGCGTGACCGGAAGTGCTAATTTCTTTGTTGGCGGAAGCTTTTGCCCGGGACGCCACACCCTCACCCCCGCCCTCATCACTCCCCGCCCCCACCTCCGCCTTCACTCCAGACAACTTCCTGTGCCTTTCTAGCAAGCTTTTGAAATACTGTATCTCAATGGCTCTCTCACCAGATGCGCACCTGGATAGTGACGTAGAATGTCTGGAAGAAGGAATCAGTAATTTTTTACAAATCCTACTAGCCCTAGTCATCCCAGGAACTGAGGCATCTCTGCCAAACTCTATGTATCCTATTTGTCACCTCGCCTTACTGATTCAGACTTTCAAGTACTGTTACTTCCTTAACTCTCGGATGTCTACAGTTACATATTTACCATACTGATTAACTGCTTTCTGGAATTAAAAAATAAGTTCATTTTAATTACTGGTATAAAAATTTCAAGATCTTTAAAAAGTCTTAAATCTGAATCATTTCTGTCTTGAAATGGTATCCAGAGAGTAACATTCCATACTCAAATTTGCAAATGAAAGTGAGCTCATTTAGAAAGCATTCTTGTGTACTTTTATATCCCCCACCCAAATGAAGACAATGATAATTGACAAAAAGTTTCAATAATAAGAATAAGCCTTACTTTGGTTAAAAGTTCAATATTGAGTTACCTATTGCTGTTACCTCCAGAAAACTCCTCTAGGGCCAAAATCTATACCCCAGTTCTTCTCTTTTGTGGTTATTTTCAGCCAGTTCGCAAGTGTACCAAATACTATGCTAGACCCAGAGACATGGCACTAGAAGCCCACAGCCTAGGAGCTAAGGCAACATTTAAACACTTAAGAGTCTAGCATAAAATAGGTGATTATAGATGCTTGTGGAATGAATAAATAAATTACCAAAATGTGGTCAGGGTAATGACAAGGGCTAGCACAAGGTCTTTACTTTTGCTAGTATTTGTATAGTTCATTTCAGCATTTGACTCATGTTTTGTCATTCAACCAACAGATTTTGAACAACCACTTGGTGTAAGGTTCTGTT
>NW_011494950.1:6918221-6919112 GCF_000754665.1 Bison bison bison | reverse complement strand
AGATGAAGAGAAGACAGTGTTGAAACTATGGCTACTCCATCAATTGGTGAATAATTAAAATCTAAAATACTCCTTATATACTAGAGGGTACTCAATGAAGACTTGTTTAATGTTGACTACATGATGGAATGGATGAATGGAAAGGAAGAAAGATAGTGGATTTTGAAGTATAGTGTGAAAGAAGCAGTGATGAGAGATGAAGGCTGAATGTAAGAGATCAGACAAGGAAGAACCTTGCATGCCATGTTATGGAGTTTGAGCTTAATTATGAGGAAAACAGAAAATCAAAGACAATTTTAAGTAAGAAAAAATGTAGTAATGATTCAAATCAAAATATAGAAATGGGTTGTACTAGTGCAACCTTGTTGAAAATTGGGAAAGGAGTACATCAAGGCTGTATATTGTCACCCTGTTTATTTAATTTATATGCAGAGTACATCATGGGAAATGCAAGCCTGGATGAGCTCAAGCTCGAATCAACATTGCCTGGAGAAATATCAATAATCTCAGATAGGCAGATGACACCACCCTAATGGCAGAAAGTGAAGAGGAACTAAAAAGCCTCTTGATGAAAGTGAAAGAGGAGCGTGAAAAAGCTGGCTTAAAACTTTACATTCAAAAAGCTAAGATCATGGCATCTGGTCCCGTAACTTCATGGCAAATAGATGGGGGAAAAAATGGAAACACTGACATACTTTATTTTCTTGGGCTCCAGAATCACTGCAGATGGTGACTGCAGCCATGAAATGAAGACAGTTGCTCCTTGGAAGAAAAGCTATAACTTACCTAGACAGCATGTTAAAAGCAAAGACATCACTTTGCTGACAAAAACATCTGTCTGGTTTTTCCAGTAGTCATATATGGATGGGAGAGTTGAACTATAAAGAAAGT
>NW_011494950.1:6915703-6916881 GCF_000754665.1 Bison bison bison | reverse complement strand
CACATACAGAAAATGAGGGGGTTTATGATATTAAGAATTAATTGTGTTTGGAGTTGAGCTGGAAAGAAAAAAACAATGGATTATTATAAATCCAGAGGCAGTGAAACCTGAGCATTTTCCTTGGTGCCCTCTGCAATCAAAATTTTGATTATTTCATGCAAAAAAAAATTTAATTAATATGCACCAGGCCCTGAGGATAGAACTGTGACTAAATTGGGCAAAATTTCTGCTCTGACAGAACTTTCATTCTTGTGTCATGAATAATAAAATATTTTAGAAAATACATGCTAAAAGGTGACAAGTATAGAAATAACCCAAGTAAGTGGAATAGCGGGGCTTCCCTGGTGGCTCAGTGGTAAAGAACCCTGTCTGCCAATGCAGGAGATGAGGGTTTGATTCCTGGGTTGGAAAGATTCCCTGAAGAAGGAAATAACAACCTTCTCCAGTATTTTTTCCTGGGAAATCCCATGGACAGAGGAGCCTAGAAGGCTACAGTTCATGGGGGTCAGAAAAGAGACATACACTGAACAACAATAAAGTGAGATAGGAATGTACTATCGGGGTTACATTACGTAGTGAAGGGGGAGAAGGTTGCCATTATAGAAAAACTCACTGGACATTTACAGACTTCATCCACTTCTAATTTATCAGGATCACTTAGCTCAGACCTTCCATGTTTCTCCCCCAAATGCCAACCATGATATACAAAACACTTGACAGTCTAACTCTGTCTCTCTCTCACTCCATCTCTCAACACACAGCTTCTCCCTAAATCCAAGTCTCATGCAGCTGCTTATAATTTGGAAACTGCACTAAGATCTCAGATCTCTGTGCTTTCACACTCTGCTAACTCATATTCATCTTTCAAAGGTCAGCTCAAAATCCTGCTGATGCTTTGTTTCACTCCTTAAACAAAACCAGACAACTGCTCCCCTTCTCTGCTTCTGCCATGTATACTATTCTTAGTACTTTCATTCACTCAACAAACATTTGATGGTCAACTATCCTGTGATTGCCACTGTTCCAAGCAGTAGAAATAAAACCATAAATAAGAGTGGAAAAAAGTCCTTTCACTGTTGTAATTTACATTTTAGTGAGGAAGACAAACAATAAACAACATAAATATGGACTTTATAAAGCAGTAGTTCTCAACTCAGGATGCCCATTAATATAACTAG
>NW_011494950.1:6914370-6914896 GCF_000754665.1 Bison bison bison | reverse complement strand
CCATCATCTCCACTAGCTTTGTTTGTGGTGATGTTTCCTAAGGCCCACTTCACTTCACACTCCAGGATGTCTGGCTGTAAGTGAGTGATCACACCATCGTGGTTATCTGGGTCATTAAGATCTTTTTTGCATAGTTCTTCTGTGTATTCTTGCACGTTTTCTTAATATCTTCTGCCTCTGTTAGGTCCATACTGTTTCTGTCCTTTATTGTGCCCATCTTTGCATGAAATGTTCCCTTGCTATCTCTAAGTTTCTTGAGATCTCTAGTCTTCCCCATTCTATTGTTTAGAATGGGAAATAGATGTATTATTTTCTATATATCATATATTTTAATAAAGATATAAAGAATAATTTTAAATTGCCATAAAAGAAACAAAATGATATATGATAAAAACTTTCCATCTATTTATTTATTTAAATTTGACTGCACTAGGTCTTCATTGCTGTGCATGGGCTTTCTCTAGTTGTACACAGTGGGCTTCTCATTGTGGTGGCTCCTCTTGTTGTGGAGCATGGGCTTCAGTAG
>NW_011494950.1:6913922-6914270 GCF_000754665.1 Bison bison bison | reverse complement strand
GGATGTCAATTTAAAAAACATGGTGTGTATTAAAAACATAATCATACTGAGTGGTGGGTTGAAAAAATGGTGATTCAAAGATTCTAAACAAAAATATCATACAACTCAGGAAGAGATAGAGATCAGAATAAAATTGGTAGAGAAGTTAATATATTTTTGAAGTTCAGACATTGTTAAGTTAAATAATTAAGAAATATTCAGAAGTTACCACTAAAATAACAGAAGTACAGTGAGAGTAAAAAGTACAATAAGGAAAAACGCATACACTTAAATTTGTAGAGGAATAGAATGGAATTAGTTAGTTCAGTTGCTCAGTCTTTGCGACTCCATGGACTGCAGCATACCAGG
>NW_011494950.1:6913492-6913822 GCF_000754665.1 Bison bison bison | reverse complement strand
TGAGTGGGTGATACCATCCAGCCATCTTGTCCTCTGTCATCCCCTTCTCCTCCTGCCTTCAATCTTTCCCAGCGTCGGGGGCTTTTCTAATGAGTCAGCTCTTTGCATCAGGTGGCCGAAGTTTTGGAGTTTCAGCATCAGTCCTTCCAATTAATATTTAGGATTGACAGACTGGTTTGATCTTCTTGCAGTCCAAGGGACTCTCAAAAGAGTCTTCACCAACACCACAGCTCAGAAACATCAATTCTTTGGTGCTCAGGCTTCTTTTGGTCCAACTCACACATCCATAAATGACTACTGGAAAAAACCATAGCTTTGACTATCCAGACC
>NW_011494950.1:6908747-6909567 GCF_000754665.1 Bison bison bison | reverse complement strand
GAATAACTTGGGATAATTGTTATCTTATTAATAGGACTCTACAAGAGCACTAGATCATCTCCATTTCTTTATATCTTCTTAGCTTCCTTTAATCAGTGTCCTATAGTTTTCAACCTGCAGATCCAGATTCTGTTTATTTTGTTGTTGTTAAATTCACACCTAACGGTTTTCCTTTTTGAGTTATCATAAATTGTATTGTTTCTTCAATTTTGCTTAAAATGTTGGAGCTAGTACAATTTTTTAAAAAATTTCACTATTGTGTGCTGACCTATATCCTGAGTTTTTATTAAACTCACTTGATACTTCTAGGGGTTTTGGTTTTGTAGATTCCTGGCAATTTTTTCTAGACAATTATGTTTTCTGAAAATAAGGAATCTTTTTATTCCCCTTTCCAATTAATGTAAATTTTATTTCTTTTTCATGCATAATTGCACTGTTTAGGACTTAAAATACAATACTGAATAGAAGTGGTGAGAATAGCCTCTTTGCAGAAGTTAGGCAGAAAGCATTCAGCTTTTTAAGTATAAAAGCTGGAGTGGCTACAATAATATTAGAAAAAAATATACTTTAAAACAAAAATGTTTACTATGCATAAAGAAAAACATTTAAAATGATAAAAGAGTATTTCTGTAAGATATTAAATTTGTAAATATATATGCACCCCAAAGCAGAGTATTAAATGAAAGAAGGAGAAAGTTGTAGAATTGAAGAGAGTTATGGAGAAAGACATCTTCCCTGGTGGCTCAGATGATAAAGCCTCTGCCTACAATGCAGGAGACCCGGGTTCAACCCCTGTGTTGGGAAGATCCCCTGGAGAAGG
>NW_011494950.1:6904286-6904524 GCF_000754665.1 Bison bison bison | reverse complement strand
AAAATGAGTGAAGGGGGGTCAAAAGGTACAAACTTTCAGTTATAATATAAATGAATCTTGGGGATATAATGTGCAGATGGTGACTATAGTTAGTTAAAAATACTGGATTGTATATTTGAAGGTTGCCAAGAGAGTAAACATAAAAGTCTTCATCATAAAAAAACATTTTTTGTAACTATATGTGGTGACTAGGCTTATTGTGGTGATAATTTTGTAATATACAGGAATATCAAAACAC
>NW_011494950.1:6898628-6899802 GCF_000754665.1 Bison bison bison | reverse complement strand
GATTTCTCAGGAGGCAGGTAAGGTGGTCTGGTATTCCCATCTCTTGAAGAATTTTCCACAGTTTGTTGTGATCCACAAAGTCAAAGGCTTTGGTGTAGTCAATAAAGCAGAAGTAGATAAAGCAGAATGTAATGCGCTTATTGCCAGTGCCTATTATTGCACATAAAATACTTCAAATGATTTGGGAGAATGGCATTGAAACATGTATAATATCATATATGAAATGAGTCGCCAGTCCAGGTTCGATGCACGATACTGGATGCTTGGGGCTGGTACACTGGGATGACCCAGAGGGATCGTATGGGGAGGGAGGAGGGTTCAGGATGGGGAACATGTATATACCTGTGGTGGATTCATGTTGACATATGGCAAAACCAATACAATATTGTAAAGTTAAAAATTAAAAAATAAATTAAAAAAATTTTAAAAATGACAATAAGAAAAAATTACATATATCTTTACTATGGACAATATGAAGTAAAAACCTAAATTTACACTCAAAGCTGAGACAACCAAAAGATGTGTCAAACTATATGAAACATCAGTTTTTAAGACACTGGAGATCCAGAGGTCCAGCAATGGGAACAAGTGTGGTGAACTCAAAGGTTGCCTCAGTTTATTACTTTGAGAGGTTTTCTGGGCTATGGTGCAAGGAGAGAGAACTGAGGATAGAGTGACGGACTCCTTGCATTGAGAACATGAAGTAGAGTGTCCAGAGAAGCCTAGGTGGCTAGAATTTTCAGCAGACAGTACTATAGAAAAGAAACTGCACAGAAGTCAAACTACAGATATCTACTGAGATTCCCCTTAGCATTCAGCTGAGGACTGATCAGAACATGCATGTGAGGAAAGTATCCAAGGCCAGATAGTCACCCAAAAGGATTAGAACTAACAGTATCTGGCAGAAGGATGCAGGGCCAGAAATAATATCTATTCCCACCAACCACACTAAAAAAAAAAAGCCCTCAAAATTCATAGTACACAAGATAGAGTATACAGAACAGTAGCTTCATTAGTGAGGAATCACTGGGCCTAGAATGAGCACTATGTCAGTCCTGTGGTATAATTACAAATCAAAGCATGATCCAAGAATATCAAACCATTTTCAGGTACCTTAATTATGTCCCAGAAATTTGTCAAGAATATTTATAGGAATACAAAAATATTCAGCACC
>NW_011494950.1:6893705-6894876 GCF_000754665.1 Bison bison bison | reverse complement strand
CATACAGGTTTCTCAGGAGTCAGGTAAGGTGGTCTGGTATTCCCATCTCTAAGAATTTTCCACAGTTTTCTGTGATCCACATAGTCAAAGGCTTTAGTGTAGTCAGTGAAGCAGAAGTAGATGTTTTTCTAGAATTCTCTTGCTTTTCTGTGATCCAACAGATGTTGGCAATTTGCTAATATGTAATATACCATATAATATAGATTATAATAAAGCATAATGAGATATATGTGAATACATAATATATATGTTTTGTATATTATATATGTACATACATATACATTATATTTCATACCTATACATGTATATGGATATAATAAATATATATTAATATTACTATCAATATAAAGTAAGTTATAAAATATATATAATAATAAGGCACAATAAGAGATATGTATGAATATAAAATAGATTATGTGATATTTGTTATATTTATCATGCATGATATATATAATGAATATATATTTTATTTATATATTAATATACATAATGAACATATATCTGTATATAATATATATAATACTCATAATATATTCTATATATAATATATAAAGATATAAAGAGCTTGTATGTGGTATATATTATGGATATTTTATATTACAAATAATATATATTACAATATGTATAGTATACAATATATATAATGCATATGAGATATGAAATACATTGGTCCTGGTGTCTGAGTGATTCTCTGCACCTAGCAAAGGGACCAAAATTCCACAGCTTTGAAGACAAGTGCTAACACTCCAAAATATGGACTAATTTTCCATTCTACCTTCATTGGCTGAGCAGCTGCCAAGAACAAAGGCTGCATCTCCCAATACCTGGTGAACAAATCCAGTACTGCCTCATGAACTGATTGGTTCTGAGTTACCCACCTGTATATTTGGAGAGAAACTTCAAGGACAAGATGTGGAGCAGCTGTCCTTCTATGAGACTGGGGAGACTCCACACAAAAAATCTGGATGTCATGAAGGAGGCAATAGTTCAGGCAGGGGAAGTGGCTGTTGAGATTACTAGGAAGCTGGAGAAACAGGAGAAGAAACACTTGAAGAAGGAAAAGAAAAGGCTGGCTGCAGTTGTCCTGGATTGAAGGAGTAGAAGGAGACAAGTGAAAGACCCAAAAAGAAGAAAAAGCAAAAGCCCTAGGAGGCTCTTCGGGAGAATGGAC
>NW_011494950.1:6889326-6889922 GCF_000754665.1 Bison bison bison | reverse complement strand
ATGTTCCTGTCATCAGAGACTCACAAGAAGAGAGAAAGAGAATGCAACTGTGAGTGTATTTGAAGAAATAATGGAATAAAATTTTCCAAATTTGGAGGAAAAAATTCTTGAAAGCAGCAAGAAAGAAGTGATGTATGATATATAAGGAAGAAAAAATTTAATTTTTAATATTTATTTATTTTTAATTGATGATTGGTTTATAATATTGGTTTGATTTCTGTCACACATCAACATGAATTAACCATAGGTATACATATGTTCCCTCCCTCTTGAATCTCCCTCCCACCTCTTGCCCATTCCCACCCCTCTAGGTTATTACAGAGCCCCAGTTTGAGTTTCCTGAGTTGCACAGCAAATTCCCATTGGCTATCTATTTACATGTTAGTGTATATGTTTCCATGCTACTCCTCTCCATTTATCTCACCCTCTCCCTCTTTTCCCCCACTTTTGTCCATAAGTCTGTTCTCTATGTCTGCATCTCCACTGCTGCTCTGCAAATAGATTTGTCAGTACCATCCTTCTATATTCCATATATATACTTTAGTATAGAATATTTGTTTTTCTCTTACTTACTTCACTCTGTATAATCTGTCTCT
>NW_011494950.1:6888623-6889226 GCF_000754665.1 Bison bison bison | reverse complement strand
CCCATGGACAGAGGAGCCTGGTGGGCTACAGTCCATGGGGTTGCAAAGAGTCAGACATGACTGAGCAACCAGCACTTTAACTTTTCCCTTTTCAGTGATAAGGAAGCATTCCCCTGTGGTTTCAGTAGAGGCCACATAGGGAACAGTAACAAGGTGCCCTTTACAACATCCAGATAGGGTTGTCTCCATGTTGGCCTAGTGGAGAGCCTGAACTCCTGCTCACCTTCCAACAGTAATGAGGAGCCACTCCTTTTCTGAGTATCAAGGGAAGCTGAGTGAGGAACCTAGACTTCCACAAACACCTGGAAATGATAAGGCAGTACTTCCCCTTCTTCCAGGGCAGGTCTGGTGGCTCAGATATTAAAGAATCTGCCTGCAATGGCAGCATATCCCCTTATCCCACTAGTATGGTGTCAGAGGAGATCTGTTGAAGGATTCAAATAAGATCCAGAGCCTCATAACATGATATAAAAATGTCCAAGATACAACACAAATCACTCATCACATCAAGAACCAGGAAAATCTCAACTTGAATGAGAAAAGACAATCAACACATGCCAACACCGAGTTGACAAAAATATTAGCATTATCTGACAAATATTT
>NW_011494950.1:6888213-6888523 GCF_000754665.1 Bison bison bison | reverse complement strand
CTGTATAATAGGCTCTAGGTTCATCTGCCTCATTAGAACTGACTCAAATGCATTCCTTTTTATGGCTGAATAGTATTCCATTGTATATATGTACCACAGTTTTTTTATCCAGTCATCTGTTGATGGACATCTAGGTTGCTTCCATGTCTTGGCTATTGTAAATAGTGCTGCAATAAACATTGGAGTACATGTGTCTTTTTCAGTTTTTGTTTCTTTGGGGTATATGCCTATAAGTGGTATTGCTGGGTCATATGGTGGTTTTATTCCTAGTTTTTTTTTTTTTTTTTAAGGAATCTCCATACTGTCTTCC
>NW_011494950.1:6883357-6885122 GCF_000754665.1 Bison bison bison | reverse complement strand
ACCCTGAGGGATGGGATGGGGAGGGAGGTGGGAGGGGGGGTTCAGGATGGGGGACACATGTACACCCATGGCTGATTCATGTCAATGTGTGGCAAAAACCACTACAATATTGTAAAGTAATTAGCTTCCAATTAATTAAAAAAAGAAAAATATATAATAGGGAAAAAAGAGAATTACTCTTAATTGCAAAACCAGACAAAAGCAGTACAAAAACAAGTATATGAACATAACTGCAATAGAACAACAAAATATTTTAAACAAAATCTGAAAATGCAAAAGATGAATTATAGATCGTGGTCAAATGGGATTTGTTCACTACTGCATTCCCAGTACATTATAAATGTTTAGCACTGATTCATGGGAATGAACGAATGGATTAATTAGTTAATTCTTACTGAACCATTCTTTTCACTTAGTTGTCCCAAACTCAGTTCAAATTCAGCATGATTAAAAATTTACTTATTAATTTATATGTTCCTCTTCCTACTCAGCACAATGTCAGGAATATACTCAATAATACTACAAATAATCAATATTTATTGAAAGAATAAATGTACCTGTTAAAGACAGGCCACCATCATCCAAACACCTAAGCCCAAACTGAAAGACTATAGTAGTCAATGGCATAAACTTTGGAGTCAAACAGAATTGAACTGAAATTCAGTTTTGCCATTTATCACACGTGTGAACAGAAATAAGCTGATTTCTCAGGTTAAGTACAAAAGTTAGAAAAGACTAATATCCCAGCTCAGTGAGGAGAGGCAGGAAGAGTTCCTTCTTACTCCATTTATTCTATCCAGGCCTTCAACTGATTGGAAGAGGCCATCCAACATTAGAGAGGGCAATCTCCTTCACTTAGTCCACCAATTCAAATGTTAATCTCATTCAGAGATTAAAGAAAGATTAATATTCTCACATACACACCCAGAAATGATGTTTTGCCAAATGTCTGAGAACCCCTGGACACACAAAATTAACCACCAGAGGGAGTAACAACTGTGAAATGAAAAGGAAGAAGAAAGATTCAGCAGACAGAGCCATTGAACCATGATGCAGAGGTGGAAAAATTTCTCTCAGAACAGTGAAGAGTTCTAGGGCAAATATTGTTTGTTAGAGGAGCCTGTGCTTGGTGGAAATGGTTATGTCTTTGTATAGAGACCTTACTCAGATAGTGGATAGGAAACACCAGGAAAACTCTTGAAGTTGGCTACCTTCATCTTGTTCAGTTATTAAGTGGGGGGCATCAGAGAAGATTAGGACTTCATTTGGAAAGCAAATGCAGGCTCAAGGAGCTAACAGTTGTCAGTTAAACACATTCTTCTCAACTGGATGGCAAGTTTCATTTTGAAGGACAATACAAGACGTGCAACACAGATATATGTGCCACAGCCTAAGTCACCATCATCTCTCATTTGGATAATTTCAGTGGCCTCTTAGCTATTTTCTTGTTATCAGTCTTGTCCCTCACCTCTCGCTCCAGTGTCAGTACTCCTCACAAAGTCCTGAGAAATCCTAGTAAAATGTAAGTTAAATCCCCTATTCACCTCAACAAACTCTTAATGCTTTCCATTTTCTTTGGAAAAAAAAAAAAAAAAGCTAATACAAAGACTAACAAAGGCTTACATAATCAATCACTGCATTTATTATTTATTTCATAGTACTCTGAGCACATAATCAACTTCTCAGAGAGACTTTCTTATCTGCCACATCAGATGGAGAGAGTAGAGAGACTTTCTTATCTGCCACATCAGATGGAGAGAGTAGA
>NW_011494950.1:6882634-6882812 GCF_000754665.1 Bison bison bison | reverse complement strand
ATGCCAGCAAATTTGGAAAAGTCAGCAGTGGCCACAGGACTGGAAAAATTCAGTTTTCATTCCAATCCCAAAGAAAGGCAATGCCAAAGAATGTTCAAACTACTGAAGAATTGAACTCATCTCATATGCTAGCAGAGTAATGCTCAAAATTCTCCAAGCCAGGCTTCAACAGTGAACT
>NW_011494950.1:6879969-6881362 GCF_000754665.1 Bison bison bison | reverse complement strand
ACAGAGGATGAAATGGTTGGATGGCATCACCGACTCGATGGACATGAGTTAGAGTAAGCTCCGGGAGTTGGTGATAGACAGGGAAATGGTATGGACCTAAGACTGTGTGCTGCAGTCCATTGGGTGGCAAAGAGTCGGACACAACTGAGCAACTGAACTGACTGAAATCTTATCAAAGTAACCTTGACTTTAGGACACAAATTATATCCATTTTCTTCTCTGCTGCATTGCTAGCTTTGAGAACAGTGTGTTATTTCTCTCAGTTTCTCACTAAATATGTGTTGAGGGACTTCTATAATTGTTATATTGTTTTATTCCCTGGTGAAAATGTAATCTACACCAGGGTCAGAATTTGATCTGTTTCAGCTTTGGATTCGCAAGTCATAGAATAGAAACTAGCAAATAATAGGTATAACAAAATTATTTGTAGAATGAGTAAATAACAACTATTGGGTTGTGACAATGTACCAGGCCTACTGATAGATAAAGCATAATAGTAATAAGCAAGATAGATGTGGTAACTAAATTTAGATATAAAGAAATAAAAAATAAAAATGTATACTATAAAATATGACACATACAAACAAAGGAAAATACGTAGTGCTATCAGAATATGAAATCAAATTTTCCTTAGAAAGTAAGGAAAGCATTCTATAGAAAGCAACATATATGCTAATAAATTCAGCATAGGGAGGAGGTAGTAAGGGAAAGGAGGTTAGAACTATATTCTAGGCAGACAGAACAGTGTATGCAAAGCCCCGGTGAAAAGTGAAAGTCACTAAGTTGTGTCTGACTCTTTGTGACCCCATGGACTATATGGTCCATTGAATTCTCCAGCCCAGAATACTGGAGTGGGTAGCCTTTCCCTTCTCCAGGGGATATTCCCAATCCTGGGATTGAACCCAGGTCTACCACATTGCAGGCGGATTCTTTACCAGCTGAACCACAAGGGAAGCCCAAGAATACTGGAAGGTGTAGCCTATTCCTTCTCCAGTGGATCTTCCTGACCCAGGAATCAAACTGGGGTCTGCTCTATGCAGGCGAATTCTCTACCAACTGAGCTATCAGGGAAGCCCAAAGTCCCCGTAGCAGGAAAGAAACTGACATGTTTGATAAGCTGAAAGAATTACTGACATTGAAGTAGTCAATGCCATCTAACCAAAGACACCAGGAATACCTAGGGGTTTAAATAAGTGGTATTTATCACTAATTGCACTAAAGAAGTGAATGACTTGTGGAACCATGAATGTATGTCAGGAAGATCATGCTAGAAAAGATATATTATGGGATTTGAGTTTGGGTTGGGTGATTTGGTTGTTTATGTCCAACGGGAGAATAACAGGGTTTAACCATCAGTAGCAAGACCTGTAATCAGCAGCACTGAGGCCTCTGT
>NW_011494950.1:6875596-6879869 GCF_000754665.1 Bison bison bison | reverse complement strand
CCTAGTTCTAAAATATACTGAAATTGCACAGGCATTACCAAGGATAAAGAGTTAGGAGAGTAGTGTCCTAGGCAGATAGAACAGTATGTGCAAAGCCTCCATGGAAGGAAAGAAACTGGCATGTTTGATAACCTGAAAGAACTACTGACATTGAAGTAGTCAATGCCATCTAGCCAGACACAAGGAATACGTAGGGGGTTAAAGAAGTGGCATTTATCACTAATTGCACTAAAGAAGTGAATGACTTGTGGAACCGTGAATGTGTGTCAGGAAGAACATGTTAGAAAAGATATATTATGGGATTTGAGTTTGGGTTGGGTGATTTGGTTGTTTATGTCCAACGGGAGAACAACAGGGTTTAACCATCAGTAGCAAGACCTGTAATCAGCAGCACTGAGGCCTCTGTCTAACCATCAGATGAGTGGCACACGTCAACACCTGCTTTTTTCCTTCACGTGACCAAAGAGCAGAGAGTTGTGGGGGAAAGCGGCACAAGAACCTGGAGAGGTAGGCAGGGCCAGGCCAGGCAGGGCCTAGAAGACCATGTTGGCAAAGTTGGCCTTTATCTTAAAGCAAAGAGAAATGGAAGAGTGGTGTATTTCAATCTGTGTGTTCAGGACTGTGGAGGGTCTGAGATTTTATGCTACTTGCAAATTCTTGAGCTAATTTGCTACAGATTGACAGATCCTGACAGAAGACTTCTGGGCGAGACAGAGAGCTTTCCACTGACAGCAAAGGCAGAGCGTGAGGTTTGCACCAGTGCTGCATATGCCCGAAGTCCCCTGGGGGCAAGGGAGGTAGATGTGGATGCTTACACGTGCAGAGGGTTGTGATACACAAATGGACCCCTGAACTTGGGAGATTTCCTGCTTTTGTAGTGAGCAGAAGTACTCCTGCTCCCTGAGGGAGGTGTTATCTCATCCCTCATTCCTCAGGACAAATAAAACCCAGAGAAATCTCCCTGGTTAAGAGCAGTTAGGGTTTTATACTCTTGGCACACCCAGCAAAACCACAAAGGAACACTCAGGGCCCACAGGAGACTTCCATTCCCAACACTGTGTTGTTGAAAAGGCCAACATTTGGAGAACCTGCTCATTACATGGAGAAAACTAACACAAATCAAGGACTTAGACCAAGTCTGATCATTCCCATCAGGCTACAAACCTGCTATAACTCCTCCTGTGTTGACCCCCCACGCTCCCCTGCAGCTACTGCCCCACCTGGTCACCCTATTAATGGGGCCAGGTAATGTAACACACCCCAGGATAACTCCAGTGAGAGAGTATGTACAGAGACAGTAGCACCTTGCTGAGCGAAAAGGAGAAGCACCCAACACTATGAAGAAAGAAGGACAGGTGGAGACAAGGAAGATGGTGTCCTGGGCTGGGGACACGGAAGATGCCCGAACCCCTGGGCACTGGTGCTCCATGAGGCATGCAAGTGCACCCCAAGATGTGTTTTTGAGGGCCTGGTGTAAAGTGGACAGGACCCAGAAGAGAGGCACCAAACCCTCCCAGCAACTTCCAGGCCTACCTCTTAGAGAAACCTCACCTTGCATTTTCCATGGGAGATGGAGTTCCTTGAGATCCTTGGTTGCCATGGGAACTCAGTTACTTGATCTAGCTTCTGTGAACCACATGTGTCTCATCACGACCAGTTTTCCCCAAATGGATTCATGATAGTTGGATGCCTTGTTCTGAGCTTGCTCATATTGTCTGCAGATGGGTGAACAGCTGACAGTTTTAGGGGGTGGAATGGGACGCATTACTCCAACCAAAACTGTAGGAGGAAACTCTGGTTAAATCTGCAGTGGTCAATGGTTCTATCTGGTGTGATGTTTGCATGTGCTTATTATATCATGTATATATATCTTCTAATATTTTAATAAAGTATTTAACAATTAGAATTCTGATACCATACCTATTCATTGTTTATAATATAATACAAATTATAGTCTCATTAATACTCCATGGACAGAGGAGCTTGGCAGGCTACAATCCATGGGGTCTCAGGAGTTGGACATGACTTGGCGACTAAACCAACCAACCAATAATGGAATAATTATATTCAACATGTAATGATTTGTGGCATGGTATCAGGTAATATGCTAAGCACTTTACACATAAAATCTCACTGAAGCTTCACAGAAAGGTAAGCGGTTTCGTGTTTTTATTTTTAAACCTCCATTTTGCCGATGAAGAGATTGATGCCCCAGAGAAGTTTTCTAATGACACACACGGTGGGTGTGGGTACAGGAAGGGCCAGGGTGGAGAGTGTCAGGTCCAGGGGTTGGAGAGACACAAGACACCTGTGAGGACCTTAACTGCATAACACAGCAAATGCAAAACACAATGGCAAGTCAAAAGAAAGACTTGGGAGAATGTGGAGGAAAGCTTTGCACAGGTTTTTCAGTGAGAAGCCGTGAATTTCCGTTTTGCACCAAGCCCCTCCTTAAATAGCTGGACCAGTGTGGTAGCTGCTGCTGCTGCTAAGTCGCTTCAGTCTTGTCCGACTCTGTGCGTCCCCATAGATGGCAGCCTACCAGGCTCCACTGTCCCTGGGATTCTCCAGGCAAGAATACTGGAGAGGGTTGCCATTTCCTTCTCCAATGCATGAAAGAGAAAAGTGAAGGTGAAGTCGCTCAGTTGTGTCTGACTCCTAGTGACCCCATGGACTGCAGCCTACCAGGCTCCTCCATCCATGGATTTTCCAGGCAAGAGTACTGGAGTGGGGTGCCATTGCCTTCTCCAGTGTGGTAGAGAAGGTCACAAATTCAGTTTGCATAGCTCCAAATCTTGTGTTATTACTTTTCTTTTCCTCCTGTCTTAATGAGAAAATCGACGACTAGGTGATACATACACATGATATAAAATTCAAAAGTTACAAACATTCAGTCAAAAGTATGTCTCTCACCCCAGTTGTTGGAACTTACAGCTCTCCTCCCCAAAGACAACATTTTCCCAACAGGTTCTTACATATCCTTCCTTTGACGTTAGGAAGGATGTGCAGGCATATAGGCGTATTTCAACCACTCCTCTTTATATACAAATGGTTAAATACCAAATAGCGAGTGTTCTGGGCCTACATTTTTCCATTTCAAACATATCATGGAGGTCTTTCTGCATGATCATAATGAAGCAAAAGTTAGAGAGTGCCTGTCATGCCATTGTGTTAAGTGCTTTAAACCTGTTGGTTTCACCCTCACTATGCCCAATGAGGAGAATGACACCCCACTCCAGTACTCTTGCCTGGAAAATCCCATGGACGGAGGAGCCTAGAAGGCTGCAGTCCATGGGATCACTGAGGGTTGGACACGACTGAGCGACTTCACTTTCACTTTTCACTTTCATGCATTGGAGAAGGAAATGGCAACCCACTCCAGTGTTCTTGCCTGGAGAATCCCAGGGACAGGGGAGCCTGGTGGGCTGCCGTCTATGGGGTCGCACAGAGTCGGACACGACTAAAGCGACTTAGCAGCAGCAGCATGCCCAATGAAGTATTAAATATTATCCCCTTTAATTGATGAATAATTTAAAGTATATAGAATTTGAATAACTTGTCAAAGGCAATATGGCTAAAAGGGGAGAATCAGGATTTGACCCATTGAGTGTAGTTCCAGATTGTACACTTAAGTAACATTCTTTTTTTCTTAAATACCTGCATGATATCCTTTTACATTGATGTAGTTGCTTTTATTTACAATTCTGCTACTGATAGACACTTCTGGTTTTTCCAATCTCACGTCATCACAAAGCTACCTTGAATAAGCTTACATATGTAATCATACCACACATGTGCAAGTACATCCAATGGCTAAATTCATAGTAGGATTTCTGGACCAAAGGGTAAATGCACACATGATTTTGACAGCTATTGCCCTCTCCATGTGTATCAATTCACACCAGCACTAACAATGCAGGAGTATTTGTTTCCCCACATCCTCACCAAAACAATGTGTTTCAAATACTTGTATATTGGGCAACCTGGTAAGTAATGAGTGATAGGTTATAGTGGTTAAAATACCCATTAGACTTATTATGAACTAGGCTGGGGATTTTAAAAACACATTTAGAGGCATAATGTATTTTCCTTTCCATAAATGTATTTGTCATACCAGTAGGCCAGAACTGACTAACTGTTCTTAAATCTGTTCCTTTTCCTGCTGGAGTTTTCCAGCCCTACAGCACCTAACTTGGGCCCATGAACTGCGTCCTGGCCAAGGGAAAGTGGATCTAAGTGATGTACATTGACCAGATGACTCTTAAAAGCTTCC
>NW_011494950.1:6874458-6874700 GCF_000754665.1 Bison bison bison | reverse complement strand
GTCCGACTCTGTGCGACCCCAGAGACGGCAGCCCACCAGGCTCTCCCATCCCTGGGATTCTCCAGGCAATAACACTGGAGTGGGTTGCCACTTCCTTCTCTAGTGCATGAACGTGAAAAGTGAAAGTGAAGTCGCTCAGTCGTGTGCGACTCTTCACGACCCCATAGACTGCAGCCCACCAGGCTCCTCCGTCCGTGGGATTTTCCAGGCAAGAGTACTGGAGTGGGTGCCATCAACTAATG
>NW_011494950.1:6871849-6872526 GCF_000754665.1 Bison bison bison | reverse complement strand
CTTCTGTTAGATCCATACCATTTCTGTCCTTTATTGTGCCCATCTTTGCATGAAATGCTCCCTTGGTATCTCTAGTTTTCTTCAAGAGATCTCTAGTCTTTCCTATTCTATTGTTTTCCTCTATTTCTTTGTATTCATCACCGAGGAAGGCTTTCTTATCTCTTCTTGCTGTTCTTTGGAACTCTGCATTCAAATGTGTATATCTTTCCTTTTCTCCTTTGCCTTTCTCTTCTCTTCTCAGTGATCCATAGGGCTTCCTCAGAAAACCATTTTGCCTTTTTGCATTTCTTTTTCTTGGAGGTGGTCTTGATCAGTGCCTCCTGTACAATGTCACGAACCTCCATCCATAGTTCTTCAGGCACTCTGTGTATCAGATCTAATCCCTTGAATCTATTTGTCACTTCCTCTGTATAATCATAAGGGATTTGATTTAGGTCATACTTGAATGGTCTAGTGGTTTTCCCTACTTTCTAGTAGGGAAAGTACTGGTACTGGTCTAGTACTTTCCGTACAAGGCAAGCTATTCAATATCACAGTAATCCAAGTCTATGCCCCAACCAATAATGCTGAAGAAGCTGAAGTTGAATGGTTCTATGAAGACCTACAAGACCTTCTAGAACTAACACCCAAAAAAGATGTCCTTTTCATTATGGGGGACTGGAATGCAAAAGTAGGAG
>NW_011494950.1:6866916-6867867 GCF_000754665.1 Bison bison bison | reverse complement strand
AGGCAAGAACACTGGAGTGGGTTGCCATTTCCTTCTCCAATGCATGAAAGAGAAAAGTGAAAGTGAAGTCGCTCAGTCATCTCCGACCCTTAGCGACCCCATGGACTGCAGCCCACCAGGCTCCTCCGTCCATGGGATTTTCCATATTCTTCTGCAATAAAATATACCCTTATTTGTATCTCTTCTTCATTCATTCTCTCCCTGTTTTAAATTGTGATTCAAATTTAATTTCTCCTTCCTTCCTTTCTTTCATGTTATTTGCATTTGTCTGGAAAATCAACTTGCCAAGGCTAGGCTATCTCCTTCATGGACCACAGACTTGTCATGGAGAAGGGGTATGTGTAACTCAATGAAGTTATGAGCCATGCTATGCATGGCCACCCTAGACAGATGGGTCATAGTGAAGAGTTCTAAAAAAATGTGGTCCACTGGAGGAGGAAATAGTGATTCACTTCAGTATTCCTGCTGAGAGATCCCCATGAACAGTATGGAAAGGTAAAAAGATATGATCCTGGAAGATGAGGCCCCAGGTCAGAAGGTGTCCATTATGCTACTGGGGAACAATGAAGGGAAATAACTAATAGCTCCAGAAAGAATGAAGCAGCTGGGCCAAAGCAGAAATGACACTCAGTTGTGGATATGTCTGGTGGTGAAATTAGTCCTATGCTGTAACAAACAATGTTGCATAGAAACCTGGAATGTTAGGTCCAGGAATCAAGGCAAACTGGACATGGTCAACCAGGAGATGCACTATGGCTGATTCATGTTGATGTTTTATAGAAACCAATGTAAAACTGTAAAGCAATCATCCTTCAACTAAAAATAAATTATTTTTTTAAAAAAAGAAGGCAGGAGATGCAAAATTAGTCTTCGACATCTTTAGGAATCAGTGAACAAAAATGGATGAGAATGGGCAAATTTAATTCAGATGACCATTATATCTACTACTAT
>NW_011494950.1:6862535-6862755 GCF_000754665.1 Bison bison bison | reverse complement strand
TCCAAGATCCCATCCAGGATACTGACTCACATTTAGTAGTTATGACTTCTTAGGATTCTTGTGGTTATGACAGTTATGTAGATGTGATTTTTTAATGCTCTTGACAATCTGAAAATGATATAGCTATTCCCAAGTTCTCTTGCTTACTTTTAGAATGATAAGATTTTTCCCATCGCTTTGCCCTATCAGAAACAGTCAATATAAAATGGATTAATATAAA
>NW_011494950.1:6858533-6859225 GCF_000754665.1 Bison bison bison | reverse complement strand
GCTTTTGAACTGTGGTATTGGAGAAGACTCTTGAGAGTACCTTGGACTGCAAGGAGATCCAACCAGTCCATTCTGAAGGAGATCAGCCCTGGGATTTCTTTGGAAGGAATGATGCTAAAGCTGAAACTCCAGTACTTTGGCCACCTCCTGCCAAGAGTTGACTCATTGGAAAAGACTCTGATGCTGGGAGGGATTGGGGGCAGGAGGAGAAGGGGACGACAGAGGATGAGATGGCTGGATGGCATCACTGACTCGATGGACGTGAGTCTGAGTGTACTCCGAGAGTTGGTGATGGACAGGGAGGCCTGGCGTGCTGCAATTCATGGGGTTGCAGAGTCGGACACGACTGAGCGACTGAACTGTACTGAACTGAACTGAAGTCTGTAATAAGGTTTCAGAGGAAGGAGGAAATGTCATGTCAACTGGTAAGTCTGCAGTATTATGATGTCTCAATGGCTTTTCATGACATATGAAAAATTTGATTGAAATTTAATGTTATATCTTTAAAACATCCAAAGACTAGACTCCTAGTTTTCCCCACAATGATGGGAAGATCCCTGTCTTCCCATGTTCTTCTGAACAGACTTATGGAGTGAGAACTGATCAGTCTACAAATGGTGTTGAGCCACAGGCACATACTTAACTAGGGGATGGGGAGGGTTCAGTCAGCAGGATCTGTATCTCACAAGACC
>NW_011494950.1:6855284-6857842 GCF_000754665.1 Bison bison bison | reverse complement strand
GTCAGGGGAACAAAGTTGACACAATAAAGAACCACTCTGCCTCTGTAAGTGGCAATCTTCTACTGTCATGAAATGGCATTATGAGGCACAAGAAAGGTTTGTAGGAACTATACTTGCTGTTATGGTAGAAGCTCTGCTGGACTCAGCAGGTGCTCATGGGATGAATATACATCAAGCTCATTCCTTGTGAACAGGTGACCAGACCTGCTGTCCATGTGATCAGCTTGGCAGCACCTCTACCTATGGTCAGTACATCAAGCTTCACACCTCCTGAGTTAGGCCCTGAAGTCCTTTCTTAGCCCATAACTGAGTTCCTATGTTCACAATTTTCACTTATGACCTTGTGTGCAGAATGATGAATGTGGGACAGGAGCAGTTGTGAGCCACTAGGTGAGCCCTAACTGTGCAAGCATCATCTACCATCACAGTAGGGCCAGAACCAAAGTAGGCCCCCTTCCTGAATTGGAATATGCCCAGCACAGTGCTGAGCAAACTGGACTTCATTCACTTGCCCTGTCAATATTTCCCACAGTGATTTTGGTGAGCTAGGGGGTGGCTGTTAGAACCCCTGGCAGAGGTGCAGAGTAATGTGTGGTGGAGCCACCCAAGAACCCCAACAAGACACCTTTCCCTTCCTCTAGGAGGCTCTGGTCCCTCATCAAAACAAGGAGATAATACCACATCCCTCCCTTGCACAATTGTTGTGAGGACTGAACAATACAGCAGGTGTGAAAGTGCTTGGATAGTGTATGCGACTGAATCCTGTGAGTGTATTCCCTTCAGTGCATATTTATCCCTTACCCTTGACTTGATTTTTGGCTCTAGGAGCTCTGCTCCTCCTTTCTCACTGGATTTGTTCATTTCTTACCCTCAGCATTTCCTACCAATGCTCTGTGGTAGGAAAAACTAATTTTGATCAAAGCAGTAACATGTTTGGTCCCCAGGTGGGACTTGGGATTTCTCCAATCCAGTCACGGCTACACCATTTCTCTTGGTTAAGTCATGATTTTTCCAGCCTCCTCTATAGCTACAGGTGGCTCTGTGATCAAGTCCTGCCCAATGAGATGTATGGAGAATGTGTTGGGGACTTCTCTGGTGTTTGCCTTTTTTATTGAGAAGGCCAGATGTGGCACAGGAAGGTAGTGGTACTTGGAATGCAATAGAGATGCCTGGAGCTCTTGCAAAGACAGCTGTGTGACTGCATGAGGTTGTCACCTTAACCTGAAAAAAAGAGTGCAGCAGGGAAATGGAAGCCATGGAGACCTGTGATGTCCTGGAACAGATGAATCAGAAAATGGGTGCTTCCTGACTTCTTATAGCAAACAAAAACAAAAAGGAACAAACAAGTGTCCAAAAACCAAACAAACAAGAAAAAAGTAAGGCCCTATTTATTTACCTTTAATTCTAAACTTTAACTTAAATCCATTTGAAGTTAACTTTTACAAATTCTAATTCTGGCTCTATATCCATAAATTCTTATTTCATTAGTCTATTTTGTAAATTTGGATATTTTAAACAACTGTCTATTAGATATTTTCAAACTGATACACAACAGGTTAACTATTATAATGTACTCCCATGTAAGTCTACCCAACTTCAAGTGTAATTCTTTTTTTTTTTAATACAGTAAAGATTTAATAGGACTAGTTAATAAAAGACACAAATATAGGGGGAGCTAGGGCAACCAGTAAATAAAAACCAAAGTAACAGGGAAAAAATCAGAACCATTGTAATTCCCCAAGCTGGAGCACAATTTTGTGGGGGAGGGGTGTCTTTCCATTCATATAATACCTAACACTGTACATTAAGATTTTAGTATCATAGAAAAACTTGGTTCTTCCATGAAATTCTTTAAATTCTCGATAATTTTTCGAAGTAGACATCATTATGAATGAAAAACAGCCAACGAATGGGCACCTATTGTTTTTTAACACTGTAGATTTACAGAAACTTTTTAAAAGTTATCATAATCTTTTTTGTCTTTTTTCCCCTCAGCTTCAAATCCATCAACTCCATCACTATCCCTTCTTCGTTTTCTGTTGTTGTGGATGTTAAAACACTGGTTCATCTGTGGTAGTGGATCCACGCCTAGAACTTTGTGTATCAGGCGGAATGCAAGGAGTCGCAATGCAAACTGTGCACTGGATGTGATGTCTCCACGCTGCTGGTCAGTCATTGTCGCCAAGGTATCGAAGGGATCCTTCTCACAAGGATCCAGATGTCCAGGACTACCTTTAAGAATAATCCCTGAAGAAATGCACTCAAAAACTCTTCTCAGAGCATCTCCAGGGCTTTGAGGACTAGAAGCACTACTGATTGCTTTCTCTACTAGTAACTCCATTGCCTAAAAACAAAAACATAAAAATGTGTTTGACAGCTTACAGCCCAAAGGAATTATTCATTTTCAGAATGACAAAATAATTATGAAACTGTCATTAAAACTTTTAGAGGTTGGGGCTTTCCCTGATCGCTTGGTGGTGAAGAATCCACCTGCCAATGTAGGGAACATGGGTTGATCCCTGGTCCAGGAGGATCCCTCACGCTGCAGAGCAACTAAG
>NW_011494950.1:6853078-6854165 GCF_000754665.1 Bison bison bison | reverse complement strand
TCCCTTGTGTGCTGTACTCAGTTGTGTTGACTCATTGCGACCCTATGGACTGTAGCTTGCCAGGTTCCTGTCCATGGGATTCTCCATGGAATAACATTGGAGTGGGTTGTAAGGCCTTCTCCAGGAGATCTGATTGCGGCTGGATTCCTTCCCCACTGAGCCACATGAGAAGCCCAAAGTTCCCCTTGTGTAGTGCTGTGTGTGCCTGCTCAGTCATGTCTGACTGTTTGTGACTCCATGGACTGCATTCTGCCAGGCTTTGTCCATGGGATTCTCCAGGCAAGAATATTGGAGTGGGTTGCCATTTCCTCTTCCAAAGGATCTTTCTGACCTAGGGCTTGAACCCATGTCTTCTTTACTCTCTCATAAATGTTAATGTTTTCACCAATTCTGAATCCCAGTTAGTCTCAGGCACTGCAGTTTTTCAATATGCTTGCTAATTCTCTGTAAAATTACCCCTCTCTTGCTTTCTCTGTTTCTCATGAGAAATGAATCCTTTGCTCTACAGAGTCATCCACATGCAGCATTTTGCTGATTTCATCTCATTGGCATCATTTAATACACTCCTCTGTCCCCAGCTTTTCCTGCAAATTGGAGTTTAGATCTTGTCTTCTGGTTCAGTCTTCTAATTTGGCAAGAATGGCTCAGAGGCAGTGTGGCATTCATCCACTGGGAGGGGAATACTGTATGGTTGTCCCTATTTTTGTAGAGCAAGCAGATACTGGTGCTCATTGCCTACAGTGCTTGTGTCATTTGAGGTTGAAAATGGAGGTATTTTCATTCTATCTACGCTTCTTCATTTAGTAGATGAAATTCTTCTCTGATGAGACACTTCCCTTATCCACTGTTTGGTAACCAATGTTATAGTTCATGTGCCACACACAGGATAACGGTTTCATTATTTGCCTCTGCTTACCCAATTTCCAAATAATGAATCTATTTCCTAGCATTTAATCATAGCGACCATGAGGTCTTTGTTCCTTTAGAGCCACTATGAACCCCATATTTAATCACAGCTGATGTATTTTAATCCACTTTAGTTGTTAGTCTTATTGGCACTCAACTTGTCCCTACATGATGCAGACTC
>NW_011494950.1:6850657-6852902 GCF_000754665.1 Bison bison bison | reverse complement strand
TTACAAAAGTCCTTTCCCCACATGACCATTAATTCTTGCTCACACTGTTTTCTCTGTGCCATCATCTGCTATTGCTCTAGTTTCTGGAACCTTGCATGGCTCACATTTCCCCTTTCCCTGACACACTTCTCTCCTCCATATCATTGTATCAGCACTCCCGTGATAGTAGTTTATCAGTAAATCTCCAATGGCTTCTTTATTCAGCTTCCTCCCCTCAATGGTTTCTCCAATCATGGCTGTACACTTTGAGGATAGAATATTTTGACCTCGAACACATCAAAGACCCTTTGGTAACTAATCTCTTTTTCTCCAAAGTTTAGTTTTCTGATTTCTAACCTGGGGCAAAAGAGCTAGCTTTCCTGTGTCCTTGTGAAATGAGCTTCACAAAAGACCACCAAGACATCATGAAGCATACAGAGTCTAGGATGTGTAAATTATTTTTACCCATGGTTGCTTGAGTACAGGCTGCTACATGAGAAGTGCTGAATAAAATGTAGAGGATTAGACGATCCCTTGAATTTATCTCATTACTCTGAGAGATCACAGTAATCTTTACATAGGAAATGCTGGGACTTAGGCAGAAATGGTTGGCCATCATGTTAATGTACAGATATTTTTCCACTTTTTATCCCCCAAATAATCCCACTTTCTGGTTAGGCTACCTCAGCACTCAGCTATCAGGCAGTTCAGTTCTAGCTGAACGTGCTTCACTAAATTTTATTTTTTATTGAGATAATTGACATATGATATTCTATACTTTTAAGTTGGATGGTGTGTTGATTTTACATTATATATTACAATATGAATACCACTCTAGCATTAGGTAACATCCCCATCATGTCACATAGTTATCATTTTATTTCTGTTTCACTAAATTTTACTGTGGTACTCGTGTACACTGGTGGAAAGTGAACAATTCTTAGTGACTAATTATCTGTTTTCATAGTTCTTCATATTTCCGGTATTAAGTCTGTGTGAATTTGTATGAAAACAACTGCTTGATAGTTTAACCTCTTTTGTGATTACATTCTCACCTAGGACCGGAAACATTGGATAGAGTATGGTGGTGACATTGCAGTCATTAAGGATTGCCTTAGAATGGAGATACATTTCCCCCCATTTAACCTCAAAACTAGGCTATTTTCTTCCTGTTTACACACGTTTGGCTATCAGGCATTTCATCCATGATGTCCCACAATTTACCATATTGGTGTTTAGTAATGATGATGTTACTGAAGCGTCTTACAATTCCAGCCCCTGTGGCTCTTTATACTCACCATGACGTTTGCCTCTAGCACCTCAGAGTGTATGTGTGGATGTGGGTTCATCTCCACTCATCATATAAGGAAAATGAGGCACAGAGTGGTTAAGGATATCAAACAAAGAAAATAGTTTAAAATGGCAGGCCTTGAACCCTAGTCTTTTGGTACTTGTACTAGTCAATGTCTGGTTGCTGTTAGCAGAAAGCATTCTATGTTAATTAGCACAGGGATTAATTTCAGGAGTTAGGAGCATATAAATACTGTCTTTCAAGGGCCTGGAGATACAGGTCTATTCATGGCCTCTCAGAATGATTATTATACTCATTCAGCAAAGTTGGTCCCCAAGGGCAGCTGCCACAGTTGAGTGGGGAATCAGGATGTTTCCAGTACATCTGTTGGCTTTAGGCATAGGGTGTCTTAATTGCTTTCCTAGAAGCAGGAAATTCCACCAGAATTGTTAGCTCTTAATTGCTTTCTTGGAAGCAGGAAATTCCACCAGAATTGTTAGCTTCCCAGCTACATTCACAACTCCAGCATGCACGTCTTACATCTCTCTACACTTAAAATGCTTCTAAAATAAATCTGATCAGTGTACATCAGATTGACAGAAGGTAAAATGCATTTGGAATCCTACTAAGTTAAAAACTCTAGGAAATGGAGAATTAAACTGCTGCCTAGTCGCTTCAGTATGCTGCTGCTACTGCTGCTAAGTCCCTTCAGTCATGTCCGACTCTGTGCGACCCCATAGATGGCAGCCCACCAGGCTTCCCTGTCCTGGCATTCTCCAGGCAAGGACACTGGAGTTGGTTGCCATTTCCTTCTCCAATGCATGAAAGTGAAAAGTGAAAGTGAAGTCTCTCAGTCGTGTCCGACTCTTGGCAACACCATGGACTGCAGCCTATCAGGCTTCTCCATCCATGGGATTTTCCAGGCAAGAGTACTGGAGTGGGGTGCCGTTGCCTTCTCCACTCTTCAGTATAGAG
>NW_011494950.1:6850164-6850557 GCF_000754665.1 Bison bison bison | reverse complement strand
AGTGAACTCCAGGAGTTGGTGATGAACAGGGAGGCCTGGTGTGCTGCAATTCATGGGGTCGCAAAGAGTCGGACACGACTGAGCGACTGAACTGAGCTGAACTTTATCATTGAGAACCAATATTTCTGGTTGGCAGAAATATATAAAATTGGTCTGGTACATTTTGTCTTACCAGCTAATAAAAAAACCCATGAAGGACCACTAGCATAGTCTCAAAACCACTCAGAATTAAACTAGAAGAGGCTTCCACTGGTTGATGAAGGGCCATCCTAAATTCAGAGAGTATAGCAAGAAAAATTGTTTCAGTTCAGTTCAGTTCAGTTCAGTCGCTCAGTCATGTCTGACTCTTTGCAACCCCATGAATCGCAGCACACCAGGCCTCCCTGTCCATCA
>NW_011494950.1:6849267-6850064 GCF_000754665.1 Bison bison bison | reverse complement strand
ATGGACTGCAGCCTATCAGGCTTCTCCATCCATGGGATTTTCCAGGCAAGAGTACTGGAGTGGGGTGCCGTTGCCTTCTCCACTCTTCAGTATAGAGAGGGATATTTATGAATGGAGCTTGAAGAACCAATGCTGAAAGAACCAATATAAGGCATCCAATACAGTGTTCTTAACCCTGTGCTCACTAGTCCCTTGATATATTCCTCTTCTCCTTCCAGTCCATTTGGCACTACTATTCATAAAACCTGGGTGAAACTTAAAACTCTGTTTGTGCTCTAGGCTGCCTAATGAAGTTAGAGGTACACTGGAGAAAGAGAGGAATCTCAAAGCCTGAGCATATTATGTTTTCCAGTATAAACTACTTTTGTTTAAATGGAATTCTTCAGAAAATAATTTTACATTCTCAAATCAGCCACCTCCCCCCAAAAGTCTATCCTAAATTTTCTCCCATTCCTCATTTTTCTTATTTCATTCTGCCTTAACAATCTCCACAGGGTTATCTCCTACTTCAGGAAGAAAACGTGTTCTCATAAAAGAACTTCACTGTATTATCCTTTCTCTCAAAAATTCACCAATATTTTCATTCTCTCCAGATAATCTAACATGTTTCCATCTTTTCTCATTTTGTGATTTAAACGTACCTAATCTCCTGATTTCTTTTTTAGTATATAATAGATGTTACAAGCCAGTATGGCCTTAGAATTGTACTGTCTGTGCTCGAACACAAAGCCTACTACTTACTACTTATATGATCTTGGATAATTCACTCAGCTTATCTAAACATTCATTTCTTCTCT
>NW_011494950.1:6846566-6847137 GCF_000754665.1 Bison bison bison | reverse complement strand
ATTTGAAATAGCTCAACTGGAATTTCATCACCTCCACTAGCTTTGTTGGTAGTGATGCTTTCTAAGGCCCACTGGACTTCACATTCCAGGATGTCTGGCTCTAGGTGAGTGATCACACCATCATGATTATCTGGGTCGTGAAGCTCTTTTTTGTACAGTTCTCCTGTGTATTGTTGCCACCTCTTCGTAATATCTTCTGCTTCTGTTAGGGCCATACCATTTCTGTCCTTTATCGAGACCATCTTTGCATGAAATGTTCCCTTGGTATCTCTAATTTTCTTGAAGAGATCTCTAGTCTTTCCCATTCTGTTGTCTTCCTCTATTTTTTTGCATTTCTCACTGAGGAAGGCTTTCTTATCTCTCCTTGCTATTTTTTGGAACTCTGCATTCAGAAGCTTATATTTTTCCTTTTCTCCTTTGCTTTTCACTTCTCTTCTTTTCACAGCTATTTGCAAGGCCTCCTCAGACAGCCATTTTGCTTTTTTGCATTTTTTTTTTCCCGTGGGGATGGTCTTGATCCCTGTCTCCTGTACAATGTCATGAACCTCCGTCCATAGATCATCAGGCACTC
>NW_011494950.1:6844482-6845985 GCF_000754665.1 Bison bison bison | reverse complement strand
TCACTCTTGCCATCTCCTGTTTGACTACTTCCAATTTGTGTTGATTCATGGACCTAACATTCCAGGTTCCTATGCAATATTGCTCTTTACAGCATCAGACCTTGCTTCTATCACCAGTCACATCCACAACTGGGTATTGTTTTTGCTTTGGCTCCATCCCTTCATTCTTTCTGCAGTTATTTCTCCACTGATTTCTAGTAGCATATTGGGCACCTACCGACCTGGGGAGTTCTTCTTTCAGTCCTATCATTTTGCTTTTTCATACGTTCATGGGGTTCTCAAGGCAAGAATACTGAAGTGGTTTGCCATTCCCTTCTCCAGTGGACCACATTCTGTCAGACCTCTCCACCATGACCCGCCCGTCTTGGGTTGCCCCACACGGCATGGCTTAGTTTCATTGAGTTATACAAGGCTATGGTCCGTGTGATCAGATTGGCTAGTTTTCTGTGATTATGGTTTCAGTGTGTCTGCCCTCTCACAACACCTATTGTCTTACTTGGGTTTCTCTTACCTTGGACGTGGGGTCTCTCTTTATGGCTGCTCCAGCAAAGCACAGCCGCTGCTCCTTACCTTGGAGGGGGGGTATCTCCTCACGGCCGCCCGTCCTGACCTTGAACATGGAGAAGCTTCTCTCGGCCCTCCTGCTCCCGCGCAGCCGTAACTCCTTGGACGTGGGGTTGCTCCCAATCATCATTAACTTTTGCTAACTGAAAAAGCAGTCACAACTTGACATTATGTGCATCTTTATGGAAATACTCAAAATCCCCCTTCAAGTATTCTTGCTTAAAAATTACACCTATATCTGGTCAAGCTCACAGATTCAATTATTGATACACAGGAAATACACAGAAAAAAAAGGATATTCTAAACTATACCATAAGGATACAATCACTAAAGTCAAGAACGTAGAAAACTCTACAAGTCTCATGATCTACCTTCTCTAATGAATAAATGATGTGAAAAAATGGAGGGTAGATTGGGAACCTGTAGACTGAGAGACTTAAAAGTATCCAAAAACCTAGGCAAAATTGAACTGCAGTGTTTGAGTATACATTTGTGTGATAAAACTGTATGGAAAATCATGAAGGTGATTATTATAAACGTTAGAATAGTGGTTACATTTAAGGGTGGAAGGAGTGGGTTGTGATTGGACAGGGTAGAGATAGGCCTTCTGGATTGACTGGCAAAGTTCTAATTGCTGATTTGAGTGGTGGTTACAAGTGTGTTTTCCTTCTAAGTCAATAAGTTATAATTTTGTGTTATGCAATTTTCTGTATTTGTGCTGTATTTTGCAATAAAATTAAGTTGAAAATGATTAATTAAGCAGTGACCAGATATTTCCTACACTTTCTTTTTTTAAAAAAGCCTTTGATGAGACTTCTCCCATTTACTAATGAACTCTTTCAAAGTTCTAGGCAGATCCACCAGAGACAATTGCCCCATCACAAAAATCAAAAGAGTTTTGTCCAAGGTTAGTCTCTGTGTATATTTCTGGTCAGTGTT
>NW_011494950.1:6835622-6844382 GCF_000754665.1 Bison bison bison | reverse complement strand
GCCGCGCCTCCCTGCCCAGCCCCGGTTTGCTAATGGCGGATGCAGGCGTCTGCGCTGCTTCTCTGCTGGGGGAGTTACCGTAGGGCTCGCAATCTGCGAGTTTTAAATTGTTTATTTATTTTTTTCTCCCCATTATGTTGCCCTCTGTGCTTCCAAAGCTCGGCACAGATTCGGCAGTGAGAAGGTTTCCTGATGTTTGGAAACTTCTCTCTTTTTAAGATTCCCTTCCCGGGACGGAACTCCGTCCCTCCCTCTTTTGTCTCTTTTTTTTTGTTTTTAATATTTTTTCCTACCTCCTTTCGAAGAGTTGGGTTGCTTTTCTGGGTGCCTGATGTCCTCTGCCGGCATTCAGAAGTTGTTTTGTGGAATTTACTCGACGTTTAAATGCTCTTTTGATGAATTTGTGGGGGAGAAAGTGTTCTCCCCGTCCTACTCCTCCGCCATCTTGGCTCCTCCCTCCTGTAGAAACTTCTTAAAGAGCTGGGAATACCAGATCACCTTAGCTGTCTCCTGAGGAATCTGTATGAGAGTCAAGAATCAACATTTACAACCTTACCTGGAAAAGATTAATTTGTTCGAAATTGGGAAAAGCATACTTATATTGGCTGTATATTTTCACCCTGCTTATTTAACTTTTATGCAGAGTGCATCATATGAAATGCCAGGTTGGATGAATCAAAAGCTGGAATTGAGATTACCAGGAGAAATACCAACAACCTGAGATATGCAGATGATACCAATCTAATGGCAGAAAGTGAAGAGGAACTAAAGAGCCTCTTGATGTGGGTGAAAGAGAAGAGTGAAAAAGATTCAAAAAACTAAGATCATGGCATCAAACCCCATCACTTCATGAAGAATAGAAGGAGAAAAACTAGAAACAATGACAGATCTTCTTAGCTCCAAAATTACTGTGGTTGGAGACTGCAGGCATGAAATTAAAAGACATTTGCTCCCTGGAAGAAAAGCTATGGCAAACCTACATATCATATTAAAAAGCAAAGACATCATTTTGCCAACAAAGGTCCTTATAGTCAAAGCTATTATTTTTCCAGTAGTCATGTATGGATGTGAGAGTTGGACCATAAAGAAGGCTGAGTGCCAAAGAATTGATGCCTTCGAACTGTGGTTGCTGGATAAGACTCTTGAGAAATCCTTGGACTGCAAAGAGATCAAATCAGTCAAGCCTAAAGGAAATCAACCCTGAATATTCACTGAAAGGACTAAAGCTGAAGCTGAAGTTTCAATACTTTGACCACTTGATGCAAAGTGCTGACTCATCAGAAAAGACTCTGATGCTGGGAAAGATTGAAGGCAAAAGGAGAAGAGGGTGGCAGAGGATGAGATGGTTAAATAGCAACACTGACTCAATGGACATGAATCTGAGCAAACTCTGGGAGACGGTGATGGACAGGGAAGCCTGGAGTGCGGCAGTCCATAAGGTCACAAAAAGTTGGATAAAACTTAGTGACTGAACAACAACAACTGTATTGAAAACTATCAGAAGAGAGAAAAATTCTATTTACTAAAGTCCTGAACAAGAATATGTGAATCATTTTATCTAGTCCTTTCCTTTAAGAAAATACCATATACTGTGTGAAATATTACTATTGAGTTGGGATATGTTCACAAATTCATCATCGAATTTGTCAAATTTATCATAGAAAGACAGGGAAATCCATCATGCTGCAGTCCAAGTGATCTCAAAGAGTCAGACACAACTGAGCAACTTAACAACTGTTGGCCCATGAACAACATGGGTTTGAACTGCATGAGTCCACTGATACATGGACATTTTTCAGAAAATAAGTACTAAAGTCCTACACAGTCCATGGCTAGCTGAATCTGAAGATGCAGAACAGTGGATAATGAGAGCCAACTATGAAGCAATAGTCAGATTTTGACCGCATAGACGGTTGTGTGCATGTGTGCTAAGCTGCTTCAGTCTTGTCTGACTCTTTTCCACCCTATACACTATAGCCCACCAGGCTCCTCTGTCCATGGGATTCTCCAGGCAAGAATACTTGAGTGTGTGGCCATGCCCTCTGCCAGCGGATCTTCCCCACTCAGGGGTCAGACCCATGTCTCTTATGTCTCTTGAATTGGCAGGCAGGGTCTTTATTACTAGCACCATCTGGGAAGCCTATCTATCTATCTAAAATTATATATTACTCAAAACCATGTGTGTGTAAACATATGCATACATATGTGTTTATATGTATATAGATATAAAATGAGTGAGTATAGAACGTAGGGTGAAGAGAAATCGGTTGGTCCGTGGGATTCTCCAGACAAAAATACTGGAGTAGTTTGCAATTTCCTCCTGCTGTGGACCATGTTTTGTCAGAGCTCTTCACTATAACCCGTCCATCTCAGGTAGCCCTCCACAGCATGCTCATAGCTTCACTGAGTTATGCAAGCTCGTTTGATATGACAAATACAGGGCTGTTAAAAGATTTTCCTGAGATGTTTGCAAAGATGGCCCTGAATAGCAAGCTTTCTCCAAATTATGCAGCCTTATTTTGGCACTCTTCAGACACCAGTGACTACAGGTCATTCACAAGATTTGGGTATAGAAGAGTGGAAGAGTAGACCAAGTGTCATTATTTGTTAGTTTTGCTTTTTTTAGCAGTTCCTCCAAAGGAATCATTAGAATCACTATTGTGGCTCACACTTACATCTATCATTGAAAGAAATAACTTGAACTTCCAATCTACTTTTGCTCTAAGATTGAAAAAAAATTAGGAATGTCTGTGAAATATGCTTTGCTTAATACACTGGTATTACTAAAACCACTGAATGGTGTTAGGTCTGAATTTGACTAGTTTTTACTGTGTTAATAACCACTTATCTGGATGTCTAAAAAGTGTCTAGTTCCCAGATGCTAACCTGGAAATATGTGTGTGTGTGTATATATATATATATATATATTTACAAAAAAAAGTGCTTAGATTTTCATAAAATTTCCATGGATCTCTCCCCAGCAGGACAGTTGACCCCAAATTAAAAAACACAATTTTACAAGAAGTTGAATCCTTAATTGCTAGCTTTCTTCACACTTCAAATGCCACTTGAAGTAGGAGTCTAAGTCTTGAGGAAAACAAGTACCTCATGATAATATATTTTCCTTTAGCACATGAAAGCAATAATTAGCATGAAGTTGAATAAAATGAAGAGAAAATAGCAAAAATGAAAACTATGTAATTAAGTAGGTTTTATGGCCTCTTCTCTTACCATGGAATACTTACATCTGGATTTGATGCATGGCCATATTCACCCTAGGACAGCTGGACTGGCAGAGTAAAAATGACATCTTTTCCAAGTACATACTTAGTATGAATAGAAGGCAAAACTATATAATTATGTAATATTCTTACATTCTGCTGAAAATGACTAGAATCTCATTTCTTCATTCTCTTAAAATGAACTTATCAAGCTCTTAAAGCTTATCAAGCACCTAACACCGTAGGGAGACATCAATAAAAATAATACATGCTCATCGTACTCATGAAATTTTAAATCCATTTGAGCAGCTCACAATTTTTTTTGGCAATTGAAAATGAAAGAATATCAAATTTACCTTCACCACTCTCCCCTCATTAAGGTTGTTTTTTTCTAATAGACTCATAATATATACCACAGTAAACCTCTAGTCTATTTAATAAATCTACAAATCATAGGATGGCCTATAATCTGGAGGAATGTGGTATATTATTTTTTCTAACCTATGTTATGAGGACAAAGAGATTGAGAATATCTTTTATGAGCAAGGAAATCTACATTCATCTTAATATAAATTTAATGTCATTATTTGAAAAGGATTAAGTAACATTTGGATCTTCATATCTAATGATCTGAATTTGTTTAACAGATTTGAATTTCATTTAGGTTCTTTCTCTCTGGAAAAGGACAAAGCTGTTAAATGAGGTTAACAATTATCTTTAGAGATCTTGGGTAAACCTTTGCACCTTGAAAGGAAATTTGATGACCTCTCAACTGAAGAGTGTTGAAGAGGGAAAGATAGAGTGGGTGTTGAAAATAATTTTTCTGAGAAGAGCGCCGAAGGGCACAAATATACTTCAGTATCTTCAGTGCTTTAATCCTGGTAAACATCAGAAATTATGGAGAGGAATATAGCAAATCTATTTGGATGACAGTGATGGCTGAACCACAGATATGTTTTCTTTATTTGACCACCCCCACAGTATGACTCAAGATTTTGAGAGTCTTTTGTAGAAGACTCCTGTCTACTTACCGGTGTTCAATTTTTGGACAGTTTAATATATATATTTTAAATAGGTAAATTTATATAACAGCAGAGGCTAAAATCATTTCAGATCATTGCCATATGAGTACTTTGGAAATTACTTTGAGTGAATATACGTATTCTAAACGGTCAATCTGGTTTACATCTTAGAGCAGAGAAAGTACGTTAAAGCAAAGCTGTAGTCAAATGACATCATTCCTTCCAGAACTAAGAATATACTTGTATAATACATTGAAATAGGTCAACCATATAATGACTACAGAAACAGGAACCTATGTAACGTACTTCGGTTTTCTTAAATATGAACCTAGATAGATTTTCTGTCCACTCAGATACAGTTGTTCACTACTGTCCTCTCCAGGATGTTGCCCAAGAAGCCTGTCTACTTTAGGAGGCCCCTTTATAAGCTGCAGAGGTTACAGTGTCCTTGTAGTGGGGGGGAAAGATGTATTTTCAATGTTAAACCTCTACTCAGATGAAATTTTGGAAACGCTTTATACAGATGAAGTACGTCTAGTGCTTGGCAACACATCTAGTTTTTCCTGTGTTCTGCGTTGACATCCATTTGCATTAAAAACACAGCCAAAATATCTGAAACAAATGTCATCAACTGTTACGAAATTCATTAAATTCATCAGCACACAGGAGGCTTAAAACACTGCCTTTTTAAATGGTATTGTCAAAAATTGATACAGCCTATGAAGCTCTAACCTGCTACCAAGAAGTTCACTCTCATTCTCAAGGACAAATCTTAAAGGACAATATTGAATTTAGAACAGAAATTTGTTTTGAAGGTCTCTACGAAGACAATTTCAAATAAAGAATTTGGCAAATGTTTTTACCTATTTGAATAAGATGTATCTTTTGATCAACACATGTCAACCACCATAATGAGTACTACTGAAAAACTAAAAATGTCTTTGACCAAACTGCAAGGATAAAGGGATTGGAGGCACATTCTTGAGAGGTTCTGATGCTGGAGCTTGGGTGAGAATCCACAATTATAAAGCCTCTCAATTTTCCAACAGATAAGAATCTTCAGTCACCAAGAAAAACAAATCACTTTAATCTTCCTTTAAGAAAATAAAATACACATTTTAATTCAAATCTATATAGTTTTTTCAGGCCACCATAACAGAACACCACAAACCAGGTAGCCTAGACAAGAGAAATTGTTTTCTCACAGTTCTTGAGGCTGGAATTTCAGGATCAAGGTGCTGCAGGGTTGGTTTCTGGTGAGAACTCTCTTCCTGGTCTGTAGATGACCTCCTTCTCACTGTGTCCTCGAAAGAACTTTCCTCTGTGCATGCACACTGCTGCTGCTGCTGCTACTGCTAAGTCGCTTCAGTCATGCCCAACTCTGTGCGACCCCATAGACTGCAGACCACCAGGCTCCCCCATCCTTGGGATTCTCCAGGCAAGAACACTGGAGTGGGTTGCCATTTCCTTCTTCAATGCATGAAAGTGAAAAGTGAAAGTGAAGTCCCTCAGTCGTGTCCGACTCTTCGCAACCCCATGGACTGCAGCCTACCAGGCTCCTCCACCCATGCACACTACTGACATCTTTTCCTCTTCTTAAAGTACACCAGTCCTATTGGCTTAGGATCTCATGCTTTGCTTGAGTCAACCTCCCTAAAGACTTTCTCTAAATACAGTCATATTCATTTGTATTATTTTTTTTTCTTTTTAGATTCCCCATATAGGCAATATCATAGAGTCTTTCTCTGTCTGACTTACTACACTTAGGATAATAATCTCCAGGTCCATCCATGTTGCTGCAAGTGGCATTATTTCATTCTTTTTTTTTTTTAATTGAAGCGCAGGAGGGCCTAGAGGAGCTATCCCACATTGAAGGTCAGGAAGGGCGGAGGTGAGGAGATACCCCTCGTCCAAGGTAAGGAGCAATGGCTGTGCTTTGCTGGAGCAGCCGTGAAGAGATACCCCACGCCCAAGGTAAAAGAAACCCAAGTAAGACGGTAGGTGTTGCAAGAGGGCATCAGAGGGCAAACACACTGAAACCATACTCACAGAAAACTAGTCAATCTAATCACACTAGGACCACAGCCTTGTCTGACTCAATGAAACTAAGCCATGCCCGTGGGGCAACCCAAGACAGGCGGGTCATGGTGGAAAGTTTTGACAGAATGTGGTCCACTGGAGAAGGGAATGGCAAACCACTTCAGTATTCTTGCCTTGAGAACCCAATGAACAGTATGAAAAGGCAAAATGATAGGATACTGAAAGAGAAACTCCCCAGGTCAGTAGGTACCAAATATGCTACTGGAGATCAGTGGAGAAATAACTCCAGAAAAAATGAAGGGACGGAGCCAAAGCAAAAACAATACCCAGCTGTGGATGTGACTGGTGATAGAAGCAAGGTCTGATGCTGTAAAGAGCAATATTGATTAGGAACCTGGAATGTCAGGTCCATGAATCAAGGCAAATTGGAAGTGGTCAAACAAGAGATGGCAAGAGTGAATGTCGACATTCTAGGAATCAGTGAACTGAAATGGACTGGAATGGGTGAATTTAACTCAGATGACCATTATATCTACTACTGTGGGCAGGAATCCCTCAGAAGAAATGGAGTGGCCATCATGGTCAACAAAAGAGTCCGAAATGCAGTACTTGGATGCAATCTCAAAAACAACAGAATGATCTCTGTTCATTTCCAAGGCAAACCATTCAATATCACAGTAATCCAAGTCTATGCCCCAACCAGTAACGCTGAAGAAGCTGAAATTGAACGGTTCTATGAAGACCTATAAGATCTTTTAGAACTAACACCCAAAAAAGATGTCCTTTTCATTATAGGGGACTGGAATGCAAAAGTAGGAAGTCAAGAAACACCTGGAGTAACAGGCAAATTTGGCCTTGGAATACGGAATGAAGCAGGGCAAAGACTAATAGAGTTTTGCCAAGAAAATGCACTGGTCATAACAAACACCCTCTTCCAACAACACAAGAGAAGACTCTATACATGGACATCACCAGATGGTCAACACCGAAATCAGACTGATTATATTCTTTGCAGCCAAAGATGCAGAAGCTCTATCCAGTCAGCAAAAACAAGACCAGGAGCTGACTGTGGCTCAGACCATGAACTCCTTATTCCCAAATTCAGACTTAAATAGAAGAAAGTAGGGAAAACCACTAGACCATTCAGGTGTGACCTAAATCAAATCCCTTATGATTATACAGTGGAAGTGAGAAATAGATTTAAGGGCCTAGATCTGATAGATAGAGTGCCTGATGAACTATGGAATGAGGTTCGTGACATTGTACAGGAGACAGGAATCAAGACCATTCCCATAGAAAAGAAATGCAAAAAAGCAAAATGGCTGTCTGGGGAGGTCTTACAAATAGCTGTGAAAAGAAGAGAAGTGAAAAGCAAAGGAGAAAAGGAAAGAAATAAACATCTGAATGCAGAGTTCCAAAGAATAGCAAGAAGAGATAAGAAAGCCTTCTTCAGTGATCAATGCAAAGAAATAGAGGAAAACAACAGAATGGGAAAGTCTAGGGATCTCTTCAATAAAATCAGAGATACCAAAGGAACATTTCATGCAAAGATGAGCTTGATAAAGGACAGAAATGGTATGGACCTAACAGAAGCAGAAGATATTAAGAAGAGATGACAAGAATACACAGAAGAACTGTACAAAAAAGATTTTCACAACCCAGATAATCATGATGGTGTGATCACTGACCTAGAGCCAGACCTCCTGGAATGTGAAGTCAAGTGGGCCTTAGAAAGCATCACTACAAACAAAGCTAGTGGAGGTGATGGAATGCCAGTTGAGCTATTCCAAATCCTGAAAGATGATGCTGTGAAAGTGCTACACTCAATATGCCAGCAAATTTGGAAAACTCAGCAGTGGCCACAGGACTGGAAAAGGTCAGTTTTCATTCCAATCCCAAAGAAAGGCAATGCCAAAGAATGCTCAAACTATAGCACAATTGCACTCATATCACACACTAGTAAAGTAATGCTCAAAATTCTCCAAGCCAGGCTTCAGCAGTATGTGAACCGTGAACTTCCTGATGTTCAAGCTGGTTTTAGAAAAGGCAGAGGAACCAGAGATCAAATTGCCAACATCCACTGGATCATAGAAAAAGCAAGAGAGTTCCAGAAAAGCATCTATTTCTGCTTTATTGACTATGCCAAAGCCTTTGACTGTGTGGATCACAAGAAACTGTGGAAAATTCTTCAAGAGATGGGAGTAGCAGACCACCTGATCTGCCTCTTGAGAAATTTGTATACAGGTCAGGAAGCAACAGTTAGAACTGAACATAGAACACCACACTGGTTCCAAATAGGAAAAGGAGTTCGTCAAGGCTGTATATTGTCACCCTGTTTATTTAACTTATATGCAGAGTACATCATGAGAAATGCTGGACTGGAAGAAACACAAGCTGGAATCAAGATTGGCGGGAGAAATCTCAATAACCTCAGATATGCAGATGACCCCACCCTTATGGCAGAAAGTGAAGAGGAA
>NW_011494950.1:6832745-6835522 GCF_000754665.1 Bison bison bison | reverse complement strand
AACAGTGTCAGACTTTATTTTCTGGGCTCCAAAATCACTACAGATGGTGACTGCAGCAATGAAATTAAAAGACGCTTACTTCTTGGAAGGAAAGTTATGACCAACCTAGATAGCATATTCAAAAGCAGAGACATTACTTTGACAACAAAGATTCGTCTAGTCAAGGCTATGTTTTCTCCTGTGATCATGTATGGATGTGAGAGTTGGACTGTGAAGAAGGCTGAGTGCCAAAGAATTGATGCTTTTGAAGTGTGGTGTTGGAGAAGACTCTTGAGAGTCCCTTGGACTGCAAGGAGATCCAACCAGTCCATTCTGAAGGAGATCAGCCCTGGGTGTTCTTTGGAAGGAATGATGCTAAAGCTGAAACTCCAGTACTTTGGCCACCTCATGCGAAGAGTTGACTCATTGGAAAAGACTCTGATGCTGGGAGGGATTGGGGGCAGGAGGAGAAGGGGACGACAGAGGATGAGATGGCTGGATGGCATCACTGACTCGATGGACCTGAGTCTGAGTGAACTCCGGGAGTTGGTGATGGACAGGGAGGCCTGGCGTGCTGCCATCCACGGGGTCGCAAATAGTCGGACACGACTGAGCAACTGATCTGATCTGATAGTTGCTTTACAATGTTGTGTCAGTTTCTGCTATACAACAAAGTGAATCAGCTATGAAAGTGAAAGTGTTAATCACTCCATTGTGTCCAACTCTTCTAACTCCATGGCTCCTCTGTCCATGGAATTCTCCAGGCAAAAATACTAGAGTGGGTTGCCATTCCCTTCTTTAGGGGATCTCCCTGACCCAGGGATTGAACTCAGGTCTCCTGCATTTCAGAAAGACTCTTTACTCTCAGCCATCACATATGTCTTCTTCTTCTTGGACCTCTCTCCCACCCCTTCTCTGTGGGGAGACCCTCTAGGTCCCCACAGAGCACTGAGTGGAGCTCCCTGCACTACACTGCAGGTTCCCACTAGCTATCTATTTTACACATGGTCGTGTATATATGTCCATACTAATCTCTGAATTCATGCCACCTTCCCTTGCGGTGCCACCTCGTCCACATGGACGTTCTCTACCTCTGTGCCTCGATTCCTGCCATGCAAATACATTCATCTGTACCATTTTTCTAGATTCCACTAATATGTGCTAATATATGATATATGTTTTTCTTTTTCTGACTTAACTTTTGTTGCTGGCTGACTAATATTCCATTGTATATATGTAACACATTTTATTTATCCATTCATATGTAGATGGATATTTAAGTTGCTTCCATATGTTGGTTATTGTAAATAGTGCTGCAAGGAACCCTGGGGTGCATGTATCCTTTTGAACCACATTTTTCTCTGGATACATGCCCAGAAGTGGGATTGCTGGATCATATGGAGAAGGCAATGGCACCCCACTCCAGTACTCTTGTCTGGAAAATCCCATGGATGGAGGAGCCTGATAGGCTGCAGTCCATGGGGTTGCGAAGAGTCGGACACGACTGAGGGACTTCACTTTCACTTTTCACTTTCATGCATTGGAGAAGGAAATGGCAACCCACTCCAGTGTTCTTGCCTGGAGAATCCCAGGGACGAGGGAGCCTGGTGGGCTGCCGTCTTTGGGGTTGCACAGAGTTGGACACGACTGAAGCAACTTAGCAGCAGCAGCAGCAGCAAGGCAGCTCTATTTTTAGTTTTTCAAGAAACCTCCATACTGTTCTCCATAGTGGCTGTTACCAATTTATGTTCCCACCAACAGTGTAGAAGGGTTCCCTTTTCTCCACACCCTCTCCAGCATTTACTGTTTACAGACTATTTGATGATGGCCATTCTGACTGACATAAGGTGATGTCCCATTGCAGTTATGATTTGAATAATTATGGATATTGAACATATTTTCATGTGCTTCTTGGTCGTCTGTATGTCTTCTTTGGAGAAATGTCTATTTAAGTCTTCTGCCTAGTTTTTGATTGGGTTGTTTGTTTTGATGATATTGAGCTGCAAGAGCTATTTGTAAATTTTGGAGACTAATCCACTGTCGGTGGCATTGTTTGCAAGTATCTTCTTCTATTCTGTGGGTTGTCTTTTTGTTTTATTATTTCCTTTGCTGTGCCAAAGATTTTGAGTTTAATTATGCCCTATTTAAAAAAAATTTTTTTTCCATTACTCTGGGAGACAAGACAGATCAAAAAAGATATTGTTGTAATTTATGTCAGATAATGTTCTGCCTATGTTCCCTCTAAGAGTTTTATGTTCATAGTATCACCTCACATTTAGGTTTCACAGACTCAGAGAAGGAACTTATGATTACCAGGGGGAGAAGGTTGGGGGGAAGGATATACTGGGAGTTTGGTATTGACATGTACACATTGTTATATTTAAAATATTAATAGATAATCAATGAGGACCTACTGTATAGCACAAGGAACTCTGTTCAATACTCTCTAATAATCTAAATGGAAAAAGAATTTGAATGAGAACAGATATATACATACATACATATATACATATATGTATATACATACATATGTGGTAGTGATGTAGTCACTAAGCTGTGTCCGTCTCTTGTGACCCCATGTACTGTAGCCCACCAGGCTCCTCTGTCCACGGGATTCTCCAAACAAAAATACTGGAGTGGGTTATAATTTCTTTCTCCAGGGGATCTTCCTGACCCAGGGATCAAACCCTGGTCTCCTGCATTGCAGGCAAATTCTTCACTGACTGAGCTATGAGGGAAGCCCCTATATATAAATATATATATATATATATATATATATATATATATATATATATATA
>NW_011494950.1:6828673-6832566 GCF_000754665.1 Bison bison bison | reverse complement strand
GGGAGACACAATTCAGCTCATAACACTGTCTTACTTGTAAAGCTTGTTCATTGATAGACACCTATCTGTAGATGTTGCGTTGTAATAAAAAAGGAAATCATGCAACTTGAATTCACTTTGAAGAGTCTTCAAGGATTATAGTATTCTTTGAAACAACCTGTACTGTGTGTTAATGGTAACTTTGGTTCTTTTTGTGATTATGTATCTGTGTGTGTCAGGGTTTTTAGTATATGTTGCAAAAAATGAAAATTTATTAGATATCAAAATAAGTGGACATGGCCAAGACATAGACTATTCTACAATTGCAATTTTATTATAGGTAAATAAAAATATAAAACAAAATTAAGAGATTTTGCAAGTGACCATTAAATTTACATTAAAGCAGAAGAAAAGAGAAAAAAAACCAAACTCATAGAAACAGAGTAAAGTAGTGGCTGTCAGTGGCTGGGTGATGGGGGAAATTGGGAAATATTCATCAAAGGATACAAACTTTTATTTATAAGTTGAATAAATTCCAGGGTCTTATGTACAGCACAGTGACTACAGTTAACAATATGGTATTTTATACTTGAAAGTTGCTTAGAGAATAGATCTTAAATGTTCTCAGTAAACACATATACAAAGGTAACTGTATGAAGTGATGGATGGATAACTAACTGTTATTGTGATAATCATTTCACAATATATACATAAATCAAATGATCATCTAGTACACCTCAAATTTATACAAATTTATTTATCAATTACACCTCAATAAAGCTAGGAAAAGAGATATTACTTTGGAAAGATTATTTTTACATTCAATCTTATGAAAGGGATACACTTCTACTACGATGGAATCAATTGTGTACAAAATTTTATGTATCTGCAGCCATTACTGCTGCTTGTCATTTCCCATGATTGCTGTTCTTCCACGCATTCTAATGTAACAGCAGCTCACTTCGTTTCTGTATCACATAGACATAATCCCATTTGGTTTTAATTAGCAAACAATCACTCCAAAGGTTTCTCATTAGTAATCAGAGAAAAATCTTCAATTTTATTCAGAGCTGTGTTTGTGATTCTAGAAGTTTAATTGGATTCCTCTGGTTTATCTTACAAAAATTGTGCTTTTCTATAGCAGACACTCATACATCTCTAACATGCTTACAATCATATCTTAACCTCCTTAATTATTTAATTTTGCATGGATGTAGATTCATAGTAATTACAACAGATCAGATATACATGTTCGGTCCTTTTTTACATGATTTAATAATCATTGAACTGTCTAATCTTGTGTTTCTACAGTTTTCAGAGTTGAAAAGCCAATTTAATTGGATAACATAGTCACTGTTTTTATGCTTATGAAATAGTTCAGACATATAAAGAGGCAGAGAGCACATAAACTTAGCAAAACATGTAGTATGTGTGTGGTGTGAGGGGTTTGTGATCTTGGCACAGTAAGGTTGAAAATTAATCCTTCGATTGTAAAGGCTGGAGCCCTCATACCTATAACAATTAAGGATTGAGCTTGAGCCTCTTTTTTTTTTTTTCTGTCTTTCTGCTGCAAAAGATGAGTCTTTTTCTATATTTCCAAAAAGGTCCCCTAGCTTTCATTATTCATCTTAAATTGATCACCCTTGGCCTGAACTTGTCTTTCTCCTACACTTAATCATCTACATAGCCATCTAACTCCCTAGTATTTAAAGTGAATACTTTCACTAACCTCCTGAGTTGTCTGGTATTTCTCAAAGTATCCAATTATATCTCATTTTAATACCAATGAAAGTTTCAATAATTGCACTATTACAGTATTTCACATAATATCTGTATTCTAAGTCCAGTCATAGGCTAGAGGGTGATCTGATTCCCAAATCTGATTTTATAGTTTGTTTCTTAGAATCACTTCCATTGCCAACTTTCTTTCTAGCTTTGGGGATTTTAAAACAATTGTTTCTGTTTTCATTTTTCCCCAGTCAAGTGATTCTATAAAGGAGATATGTATGCAGGAGGTTTAATAGTATATGTTCTTGGAAACAAAACATTTGAGGAAATGAGGGACTTGGTCTTGAAAGATAAGGTGAACTTCCGTAAAGTTAAATAGAAGCAACCAATCCCTCAGGAAGCCCTAGGGCTTGGAGTGGCTCTCATAGTGGTTCTAACTTGAGGGAAAGTGGACAGACCTTTTAAGCACACATCTCTTAGGTGGGAGGCAGCCCACCAGGCTCCTCCGTCCATGGGATTTTCCAGGCAAGAGTACTGGAGTGGGTTGCCATTGCCTTCTCCGATATGATCATAAAATATGATCCTTAATATAAATGTACATTTTTAACAGAGAATAAAATTACCTTGTTTGGGAAACAAAATATCTTGAGAACTGAAACCTTAAGACAGCTAGCTTTTATAGCTATGTGTAATTTAAGGGACTAGATCTGATAGACTGCCTGATGAACTATGGACTGAGGTTCGTGACATTGTACAGGAGACAGGGATCAAGAACATCCCCATGGAAAAGAATTGCAAAAAAGCAAAATGGCTGTCTGGGGAGGGCTTACAAATAGCTGTGAAAAGAAAAGAAGCAAAAAGCGAAGGAGAAAAGGAAAGATATAAGCATCTGAATGCAGAGTTCCAAAGAATAGCAAGAAGAGATAAGAAAGCCTTCCTCAGCGATCAATACAAAGAAATAGAGGAAAACAACAGAATGGGAAAGACTAGATATCTCTTCAAGAAAATTAGAGATACCAAGGGAAACTTTCGTGCAAAGATGGGCTCGATAAAGGATGGAAATGGTATGGACCTAAGAGAAGCAGAAGATATTAAGAAGAGGTGGCAAGAATACACAGAAGAACTGTACAAAAAAGATCTTCACGATCAAGATAATCACGAAGGTATGATCACTCACCTAGGGCCAGACATCCTGGAATGTGAAGTCCAGTGGGCCTTAGAAAGCATCACTACAAACAAAGCTAGTGGAGGTGATAGAATTCCAGTTGAGCTATTTCAAATCTTGAAAGATGATGCTATGAAAATGCTTCACTCAATATGCCAGCAAATTTGGAAAACTCAGCAGTGGCCACAGGACTGGAAAAGGTCAGTTTTCATTCCAATCCCAAAGAAAGAAATGCCAAAGAATGCTCAAACTACAGCACAATTGCATTCATCTCACCCGCTAGTAAAGTAATGCTCAAAATTCTCCAAGCCAGGCTTCAGCAGTACATGAACCGTGAACTTCCAGATGTTCAAGCTGGTTTTAGAAAAGGCAGAGGAACCAGAGATCAAATTGCCAAAATCCACTGGATCATTGAAAAAGCAAGAGAGTTCCAGAAGAACATCTTTTTCTGCTTTAGTGACTATGCCAAACCCTTTGACTGTGTGGATCACAACAAACTGTGGAAAATACTGAAAGAGATGGGAGTACCAGACCACCTGACCTGCCTCTTGAGAAATCTGTATGCAAGTTAGAACTGGACATGGAACAACAGACTGGTTCCAAATAGGAAAAGGAGTACCTCAAGGTTATATATTGTCACCGTGCTTATTTAACTTATATGCAGAGTACATGATGAGAAATGCTGGGCTGGAAGAAGCACAAGCTGGAATCAAGATTGTCAGGAGAAATATCAATAAGCTCAGCTATGCAGATGATACCAGCCTTATGGCAGAAAGTTAAGAGGAACTAAAAAGCCTCTTGATAAAAGTGAAAGAAGAGAGTGAAAAAGTTGGCTTAAAGCTCAATATTCAGAAAACGAAGATCATGGCATTTGGTCACATCACTTCATGGGAAATAGATGGGGAAATAGTGTCAGACTTTATTTTTCTGGGCTCCAAAATCACTGCAGATGGTGACTGCAGCCCTGAAATTAAAAGACGCTTACTCCTTGGAAGGAAAGTTATGACCAACCTAGATAGCA